>NW_026111823.1:10000-160000 GCF_024679095.1 Eriocheir sinensis
TGTTCAAATCTCTCTCTCTTCGTTAATCCTTTATTGATAAATATGATTCTCTCTCCTCGGCCAAAAGTTCAATTCACATGATATCATATCTATATTTTTTTTCTCTTTGTATTTATTTTCTTTTTTCTGCTGTACTTACTTTTTCTTCCTCAAGTTGTCCTTCTTACTTTCTTTCAATCATATTCTCATTCTCCATGCCCTCATTTTTTTTTGTGTTCTCCTTTTCATTCCTTCTTGCGTTTCTTCTTCCTTATTTTTTTTCTACTTCTTTCTCTTCTTTTTAATCATCTTTTTCTCCTCCTATTAGTTTTTTTTTCTTTTTCCTGTTTAATTTCTTCCTTTTGCATTTTTTTCCCTTCCCGATCTCTTCTTCCTCTCCCACTTCTTCCTCCTTTTCTTCTTCTTTTTCTTTTCATTTCCTTCTATTTTTCTACTATTTCTTCTTCATCTAATTATATTTCTCCATCTAATTATTATTTTTTTTCTTCCTCCTCCTTCTCTTCTTCTCCTTCTCTTCCTCCTCGTCCTCCTCCTCCTCCTCCTCCTTTTCTCTTGCAAACACAAAGTCATTTCTATACATAAGATAGGCCTTGTTTCCCGGGTCAAGGGGAAGGAGGAGGAGGAGGAGGAGGAGGAGGAGGAAACATGGAATGACAGGCAACAGAGAGCCTGTTTATTCATAACGAGGTTGCCTGCTGTAGAGCGGTGATCTTCCTGAGAGTCGCTGGGTGCCTGCAGGGCAGTTCAAGTCATTTCGGTGCGTATTTTCAGTTTACTCCTGTCGTCACGAAGTGACTGTCGATGCGATTTTTGAAGGAGTTGATGGTTTCTGCACTTACTACTTCAACAGGGAGGTCGTTCCAATGGCGTATGACTCGGATAGAGAAGAAACTCCTACCAATGTCTGTGTTGCATCGCTTCGCTTGAATAGGGAGGAGGAGGAGGAGGAGAAGGAGGATTAGGTAGCAGAAAAAAAGTGGAAAGGAGAGATGATGAAGCGGGAGGGAAAAAGTAAAAGGGAAAAAAAAAAGGAAAGGAGAGAATATCTTGAGGAAAGAGAGTTGGTGGAGAAAACGAGGAAGGGTAAATCTGTGGAAAATACCGAAGACAGGACGATGATACAAAGGAGGAAGGGAAGGAAGGAAGGGAGAGGAGGAGTAGGAGACATGACTATATATACACAAAGGGGTTAGTTTTGGAAAGCGAGAAATTATATAAAAAAAAGAGTAAAATGAAAAAAAAGGATGGAAAGAACAAAATCTGGAAGGAATGAAGGAAGGAAGCTACGCCAACAAATGAGAAGGGTGAGAGGAAGAAAGATAAAGAGATTGTGTCGAAAAAAAATAATACGACTTAAAAATAAAAGGAGAAAAAATTGAACGGACGAAAAACAAAAAAAAAGGTAAGGACATGAGACGGAAATAAAAAGGGAGAGAAAAATAATAAGGGGGAAAAATATGAAAAGGGAGAGTATAAGAGGGAGAAGGCAAGGGTATGGCAAACAGTAGAAAATAAGACAAAGAAGGAAGAGAGTAGAAGGTAGAAAAAAAGGAGAAACAGAGAAAGAGAAGGGAAGGATAAGGAAGAAAAGGAAGTATGCGTGTGGGAAGAAGAGAATGGAGAAGAAGGGAGACAAAAGGGTAGAGGAAAAAAGAGAATGTAGGGCGGAGGGTGACGAATGGAGCTTCTCTTTTGCTCCCCGGTTTAACATTCCTCTGTAACCATAATCTTCTTCCTCCTTCCACTTCCTTCTCTTACAGCACCTCGACATCATCGCCCCCCATCCTCCTCCTCCTCCACCTCTTCCTTCCAATACGAAGCCTCGGGCTCGTCGTTTTTCTTCTTTTCTTTCAACTTCTTCCGGTTTTGCATTTTTTCCATTTTTCTTTCATTTTACCTCCTCCTCCTCCTCCTCCTCATCATCATCATCATCCATGTTTCCAATTTTTCTTCTCTTTTCTCCTGCTAGTTCACTTTCTTGACCTGCTCCTCTTCTTCCTTTTGTTTTCTTTTTTTCTTCTTTTTCTTTTTTTTTCTTCTTCTTCTTCTTACTAGTCTTCCTCCTCTTCCTTCTCATTTCCTAACCTCATTTTCAAGTCTTCCTTCTCTTCTTACTCTTCCTCGCTACCTTGGTATTGCTTTTCCTCCTCCTCCTCCTCCTGGCTTTCGAATTCCCTCGTGTGTTCTGGGCGGCAAATCTTCGTGAGAGAGCATTTGTGTCTTCCTAGGGCGTGCTAGAGAGAGAGAGAGAGAGAGAGAGAGAGAGAGAGAGAGAGAGAGAGAGAGAGAGAGAGAGAGAGAGAGAGAGAGAGAGAGAGAGAGAGAGAGAGAGAGAGAGAGAGAGAGAGAGAGAGAGAGAGAGAGAGAGAGAGAGAGAGAGAGAGAGAGAGAGAGAGAGAGAGAGAGAGAGAGAGAGAGAGAGAGAGAGAGAGAGAGAGAGAGAGAGAGAGAGAGAGAGAGAGAGAGAGAGAGAGAGAGAGAGAGAGAGAGAGAGAGAGAGAGAGAGAGAGAGAGAGAGAGAGAGAGAGAGAGAGAGAGAGAGAGAGAGAGAGAGAGAGAGAGAGAGAGAGAGAGAATATCCGAATCCGAATCAGAATCAGAAACTTTATTTCCATTTATACAATGGTTATTCTTTACTGGCTTAAAACTACTGAATACGGTATATGGAGTACGAATTTTTTTTTAGATAATCCTGAAAATATAACTAGAATATAACTGCTGCTAAAAATAAAGTGTGGACTAATATCTAGGACATCATGCAAAACATTATATGATAAAATGTAAAAAGAGTATTCAGTATAATTAGTTTCCAGTGCTATCTTGAGAGAGGTGTTTCTTCAGATTGACCTTAAAGGTTTGCAAACTGTGACAATTCTCTACTTTTGTGGGGAGGTTATTCCATAGTTTTGGCCCTCTGACTGTGATAAATCGGGACCCAATGTCAGTATGTGTTTTTGGTACATAGAGGAGATTTTGTTGTCTTGTGTTTGTACGTGTCAACTATTTGTCCTACTTGTGGAAAGGAGAATAGCCATTCAGGAAAATGCTTCTTCAGTGCTTTGAATACTATGATGCACTGTTCAAAAATGCACATCTGCTCAATATTTGGCAATTGAAGTTCCTTTAAGAGTGGGCTAACATGGTCAAACTTGGCTCCCCCAGTAACCACTTTTGCAGCAAAATTCTGTAGCTTCTGAACCCTATTCACCTGTGTGATATTTGTGGTGCCCCAAAGAGTTATCCCATAGTTAAGGTGACGTAAAGCAAGTGTCTGAACCACTATTAGCCTGGCTTCTCTGCTGAGCAAGTCTTGAAAACGATTGATGTACATAAGCATGCCAGATACTTTTTTACTAATTTCTGTCACGTGCGTATCAAACAACATGTTACTGTCGAAATGTAGCCCCAAGTTTTTGACATTTTGGCAAGGTTTAACTAAGGCACCCCCTACTTTAATTGTGGTGTTATCCGATATTCGTGATATCAGAGCTCTTGTGCCTAGAAATATACATAGAGTCTTTTTGGAGTTCAGCAAGAGACCGTTCCTGTTAAAATAGTTTTAAATTTTTTCTAACGTCTATTCTGTACTAAGAATTAATTCAGGTAGATTTTCAGTATTTCCAGTATGAATGAATTGTGTGTCGTCAGCATATTGTATAATAAAACATTCTTTAATTTCTTATGACAGGTCATTTACGTAAACGTTAAATAGCAAAGGGCCGAGAATAGATCCTTGCGGGACTCCAAAAGATACTTCTCGTGTAGAGGACAAATTTCTCCCAATTCGCACAGACTGAGTCCTGTTACACAAATAATCTTTAAACCATAATATATCGATTCCTAATTTGTTACATATTCTAAGTAGAACGCTGACACTGTATTCTCTATTTTTTTTTTCATTTTGATCCTCTCCCTGTTGTTTGATTCTATTTCAACTCCTCCACTCTCTTTTTCTTTAATTTCATCTCTCTCTCTCTCTCTCTGAGAGAGAGAGAGAGAGAGAGAGAGAGAGAGAGAGAGAGAGAGAGAGAGAGAGAGAGAGAGAGAGAGAGAGAGAGAGAGAGAGAGAGAGAGAGAGAGAGAGAGAGAGAGAGAGAGAGAGAGAGAGAGAGAGAGAGAGAGAGAGAGAGAGAGAGAGAGAGAGAGAGAGAGAGAGAGAGAGAGAGAGAGAGAGAGAGAGAGAGAGAGAGAGAGAGAGAGAGAAGAATGGTATAAAATAAAACGGGGAAGTGCGACAAATTATCTCTCCTGAACGAAAGGAAGTTGAGTGGTAATAGCAGGAGGAGGAGGCGGAGGAGGAGGATGAAGAAGATGAAGAAACATGGAAACATCTCAACAGAGAAGGGCAGGCAATAAAGTGTCTCCTTATGTTTATAATGAGGTTGCCTGCTTGAGTAATATCCTAAGTTCGTCAGGACAACAGTGACCCACGGAACAGATGAAAACATTTTCTCTAAGAACGTGCAGAGGAGGAAGAGGATGAAATGGTGAAGGGGAAGAATGAGGAAGAGGAGGAGGTAAAAGAGGAAGAAGGGGTGTAACATGAAGAATTGTAGGTGACACAGGAGAAGAAAAATGGTTAGTAGGGAAAACAATATGAAAAAACACACAAAAAAATAGCAAAACAAAAATATGAAGATAATTGAAAATGAAAAGAAAAAATAAGATAACAGGAAAATAAAAGAAAGAATTGAAAGATAAAGTCCATAGAAAATAGGACAAAAAAAAACAATTGAAAGAAAGGGCTTTTATAAATAAAAATAAAAATCATTAGCGAAAAAAAAGTTTACGCCATAAAATGTTACAAAGAAAAGTCCGGAAAGTGAAAAAAAGATTAAATGAAAAAAACATTCGATTCTCGCATTCCAGTTCAAGCAGTGAGAGTTTCTTCTCCGCGCCCAGTCCAAACACTCATTTTACCTCGTTTTCGAAATTTTCATCCATTAACGCTTCTCTCTCTCTCATTATTTCTCCTCCCACACACATAAACACGGCCGCCACTGTTGCAATCACCTCCTCCTCCGCCGGAAGCCTGCAAAGGAAAAATAATATATTACGTCGTAAGTCAGAATATTAAAACAGAGAAACAAATACAGGAATACAAGAATTACTGAATAATTAATATATGAACGAATAAATGAATGAACCAAATGTGAATGGCAATGCAAAAAAAAATGCATGAGTATAAAATGAATGACGTATAAAGAATAAAGTAATGAAATAAGATTACAACTATATACTATAAGAACATAAAAACATAAGAACGTTGGAGTCTGCAAGAGGCCGGTAGGCCTATACAAGGCAGCTCCTTTGACCCTAGCTCCCGTGTATCTAACCCCACCTAATATCGCTGTCCATGAATTTATCTATTTTTTTTTTAATGTGACAATTGTATTGGCACTCACCACATGACTGCTAAGCCTATTCCACTCATCTACAACCCTGTTAGTAAACCAATTTTTGCCTATGTCCCTGTTGAATCTGAGTTTATCCAGTTTAAACCCATTACTTCGTGTCCTAACCGGTTCTCTTACCTACAAAACTTTATGAGTATCTCCCTTATTAAAGCCCTTCATCCATTTATAAACCTCGATCATGTCTCCACGCACCCTTCGCCTTTCTAGAGAATGCAAGTTTAACTGTTTGAGTCTTTCCTCGTATGGCAAGTTTCTCAATCCCTGAATCATCTTAGTCATCCTCCTCTGCACTGATTCTAACATTTTGATATCCATTCTATAGTAAGGTGACCAGAACTGAACCGCATAGTCAAGATGAGGTCTAACTAATGCTAAATATAGTTTGAGGAAGACTTCGGCGCTTCTGCTGCTTACGCTCCTTGAAATAAATCCCAGTACCCTATTTGCTCGATTTCTAGCTTGAATGCATTGTGCCCTTGGACGGAGATCAGAGCTCACTAAGACCCCTAAATCTCTCTCGCACCCAGACCTGCTTATGAGAGTGTCATTTAAGCAATAGTTGTGAGAGGGGTTGTTCCTACCTACACTCAGAATACTGCACTTCCCTACATTGAACTCCATCTGCCATTTATCAGCCGAGAACAGTTAACTATCAATTTCACTGTACATCTATTTAACTATCTGTCTGTGTCTATCTGTCTGTCTTCAGTTAATGTGATAAACGTGCTTGTGCGTTGGCATATAAATACCGATACAACACAAACACCCCGGACCCGAGGTGACGCATATAAAGACGTATTTGATATTGACCACTGCCTGGATTTAATAGACAAAGGGGATAAACGCAGAATTCAATAAAAAGTATATGATTTCCACTTAAACAGACTAGTGGGTAGGGTTGCAAAGTGTGGGAAAGTTTCCGGTAAAATAGAAACTTTCCATGGAAGGTTTCCGGGAATTTTCAGGGCTCAAAAATTTGGGGAATTTATTGGAATTTAAAAAAAATTCACTTACTAAACAAACCAGTTTTGGTTAATATAACTTAAAAACTTAAAAAGTTTTAAGCAACAAATACTGTATTTCCAAAAGGTTGGGTTAAATTTAAGGAACTTTCAAACACGTGGTATCCAGACACCTATAGCATAAAATAACGAAGAAAGCCGTCACTGTGTTATAGAGAAAGTCTCATTTAGTAAGGAAGAGAAGATCATTTTCCTGAGTCAAGACGTATGGTATGGTGGTTTTGTTAAGTTAGGTTAAGTTTAGGGCATCTTCAAACATATAATAGGCGACAGCTTATGGCACAAAATAACAAGACATGACCTCACTCAGTCAGTGAGCCTAAGGCTTTCTTTCTCTTCACCTCCTCCTCCTCATCATCATCATTCTTTTTTCTTTGCACCTTTACCTCTACAGATACGTTCAATAATGGACGAAAAATAATTGCTTTCAGATCAAGAGCCATTATGTTATTTTTTTCCGTTCAGCTCATCACTTTCGACCTTTTCAAAACGCGCCTTTACGCAGCATAACACGATTTTGTTGAGAAAAAAAAAAACGCGTATATTAGTAAGCGTCGGTAATGCTCTCGAGGCACAAAACACTCGCGTTGATCAGATTACATTATCATTGTTTTTCCCTTGCTGTCAGACCCTGCGAGCCAGCGAGCCTTTCAACACACAAGTTCATTTTCGCGTTCACATAATTTCTGCCTTTTATCTGTTTTTTTTTTTTTTCACGTCACCTTGAATGCAAATTGACTGATGTGTGTGTGTGTGTGTGTGTGTGTGTGTGTGTGTGTGTGTGTGTGTGTGTGTGTGTGTGTGTGTGTGTGTGTGTGTGTGTGTGTGTGTGTGTGTGTGTAGTAACCCCCAATTAGTCTAATTGTCCCTGGGGTTTAACAATTGTTTTCTGTCTTCCTCGCACGCAGTGTGTTGTACAGTAACATGTTTGTGAATGGCTCAGTCTGTTAGTCATCAGTAATGTTAACGTTCAATCATAGTAATCTTTTTTCCTTCAGAGAATAGTTTGTATTTCTGCTTATCTATATTTTTTAGTATGTTTAAGACAAGGACAAATTTTAATTCAAATGCTTAATCTCTTCTTCACTTTTCTACACTAGCGAGACTGATGTGTATATTAACTGTATTTTTTTCTTCTCTCCTTAGAGATATAAAATATGCTGTTGTTGATCAATATTTTAAGTGTCTTTATTTTTAGGGATGTTTTCCAATTGCACAGTTTACCTTCTCCATAATCTACGAGTCATCTTTCATGGAACCTTTACTACGTGCGTGTGTTTGCCAACCGATCACATTCTTTCCTCCCTGTCAGCTGTGCTTTTGTTTATCTATAGTTAGAGTGTCTATGCATAATAATTTCGTTACATTTTCAGGTGTCATAACAGTTCTACTACTGATTAATCACCTCGTCACCTTTCATGCAAACTTTATTATTGTTTATATTTATTCATCTGCGTGTGTGAATCAATTATACTTTTCTTTATCTACTGTTGGCGTATCATTATTTTTCTATTTTGAGTACATTTTCAATTAACAATTCTGCCGCTGAATAATCTCTTCCTCTTAAATACAAACTTTACTGAATTTACTTTATCCACGTGTGCATGTAAAATGTTCATGTGTTGATCTGTATTTAGAGTCGCATTTTTTACGTTGAAGTATATTTTCCAGCAACATAATTCTGGCGCTGCGTGTTCTGTTTGTCGCCTTCCGTGCAAACACCGTAATGGTGTGTGTGTGTGTGTGTGTGTGTGTGTGTGTGTGTGTGTGTGTGCAGACCGCAGGCACTTTCATCCCCTGCTGGTTATTTATCATGATCTCGTTGGCTTATGTTTAGTGTGTGTTTTGTTTTACGTATGTAAGTAGATTTTCCAGGTAATTAAGTTATCTATTGCCTCATCTTTTCGTCGTCTTTCATGCAATTTAGTGTTTCATGAAATTTAGTGTTCCAAAACCATTTACAATCCTTTCCCTTGCGCTAATTAACTTAGTAAATGTTTGTTTACTTTATATAATTCATTTGTATACGAATATATTTTCACGTAACCTCATTTCTGCATCGCTTAATCTACTCATCTTTTCTGGAAACGTAATTTCGTGTGTGTAGAAAGCAGTTTGAATTGTTATCTATTTCTTTCCGACTTTATTAATGATGTAACTTTATTTCGTGTGTCCAGTGTAATTATTATCTCTCCTGGTCTGCATTATTTCTGCAAGTGTTCGTCAATGTTTGTGGAGTGCATTCAAACAGAGATAATCTTTTTCCAGCAACACAACTTATGCATCTGCTTAATCTATTCGTCGCCTGTTATGCAAACGTGTCTTCTTCTTCTTCTTTTCTTCTTCTTCTTCTTATTATTATTATTATTGCGGTTGTTATTTTAGTGTCGTTTATATTATTACTATTATTTTATTACTAATACTTAACTGGTATTTTTATCATTTTACAATCACATATTGTTTTCCCGTATGTATTAAGACAGTAAATGTCTACCTTACATTATGTGTATCATTCATAGTCAATTTCAATCATGATTGACACGCCCCGCGCTGCTTAACCAATTCATCTTCCAGGCAAATGCAATTCATGTGTTTCAAGTGCAATTAAATTTCTTCTTGCGTGCAATAATCCGGTAAATGTCGGTCTATATTTCATGTTTTAGTTTTTCTGGACATTAATGAAACTGCCTGCAGCATACACGCCACTGATTAATCCATTAAACCTTTCCATCCACTCCTTTCCTCTCTAACCTTTTCATCTGTGTCCCATCATGCGCACTCATTGATTCCTCCTCCTTTTCCTCTCCTCACCCTTCTTCCTTTTCCTTTCCTTCTTTTTCATCTTCCTCCTCTTCCTATACCTTAAGGCCCCTTTCTATTCCCCCATTTCTTTTCATTTCTGTCCTCGTTTCCCTTCCATTCCCTCCCCTGTTCCTGTACCTTACTGATCTCCTCCGATTCCTCCCGCTCGTCTCCTTCATTTCTCTCTATTGTTTTCTACCCATCCTATTCCTACTTCACTTTCTCTTTCTCACATCTCCTTTCCTCTCTCTCTTCCTCTTCCTCTTCCTTTACCTTCCTGCTCCCTCCTTCCTCTTTCCACTTTACCCAGATATTCGTCCATGCCTCCTGTCTCTCCCTCCTACCATTGGCACCCACTTAGTCCAAGTGACATTCGACTATTAATCAAAGAAAGGTGCACCAGCTGTTCCACCTGCACTAATAACCTGCAGATCAACTATCATTAACGCTAACTTAGCTAATCCTTTACACCTTTACCTTAACGCTGCCCCCCACCCCGCCCTTCTCCCCTCCCTCCCCCTCCTATCCGTATCCATTAGCTTCAGGTGATGTTAGGTTATTAAAAAGGTGAGCCGGCCCTTCACTTGTCCAAGCACCTGCCCGTCACGTCACACCTGGTCATTAGGAGTCACGAGTGGGCAGGTGTTGAAAGATCTAATGATGATGACGACGTGATAGGGATTTGTATGTCTTGCGACGTCTCTTTCTCTCTGTGTCTCTCTCTAGCTCTGTCTCTGGCTTTATTTTCCTCTCCCTCCTCCTCCTCCTATCTCTTCTGTTTCTTCTCCCCGTTTCCTTTCTTCTGTTTCTACTCATCTTCTTTCGTCCTCCTCCTCCTCCGTTTCAATTTCTTCGCCCATTATTTCCTCCTCCTCTTTCGCCACGTTTTGTTCCTCCTATCTCTCCTCCTCCCTTCTTTCCACCCGTTCCTCTTCCTTCGCTTCTCCTCCTCCTTTTTCTCAGTCTCCCCTTGACTCTATTCCGCTCCTCCTCCTCCTCCTCCTCTTGATCATCAGTACGGGATATCGCGCGGGGAGGTGGTGGCTGAGTCGTCAGAGTAACGGCTCCGTGTTCAGGAGAATGCGAGTTCAATCCCCGCCCGGTGCCACCAAGCTGGGATTTTTCAACCGCCGCCGAGTGGCTTAAAACTACCCACATGCTGTCCAGAAGACCACCTATCAACCCGGACTCTAGATTCTAGGATCAAAGATGAGCTCTGGGAGGGCAGCATGAGCCAGTGCAAGATGGCGCCACTATAAACACTCGCCTGCGCCAGAACGGGCTGGGCCGACCATCAGGACCCACCGGGAAGAAGCCTACCGGCGCAATAGGCCGCAATGTAAAAAAAAAAAAAAAATAATAATAATAATAATGGACCGTATTGGCTATCCGGCGGCGAATCGGAGACAAATACTGTTTTGACGTAAATCGGTTCCTTTTTTCTATTTCGGAAAAAAAATAATACCGGCTGTCGTTTGGAGCCAAATGTGTAAGTTAAACAGGCAAAACACAGCTTGGGAGGTTTCGTATTGTTTTGCCCACGGCTTTATTTTGCTCTCCAGCAGCTTAAGAATGATTTAGCTTGCTGTTAAATAATTGCTAGTAGCTATTTTGACCTCTGGTCTTAAGATAAGTGTTTACAGACACCCTCTCGCTGGAGAGGGCGTCTGTAAATCACTTAAGACCAGAAGTCAAAATAGCTACAGAAACCTAAACTAACATTATTTAACAGCAAGTTAAATCATTCTTAAGCTGCTGGAGAGCAAAATAAAGCCCTGGGCGAAAAAATACGAAACCTCCCAGCTGTGTTTTGCCTGTTTGGGCCGCTCAGGAGACTGCGGCCCGCGGCTCATTCGCCCTTCAGTGGTCACACACACCACACATAGACGCAAACCTTAAAATCTTACCAGCAAAGGGTAAATACATTTTTTTTCTACCAGCAGGTACCACGTTTGGGCATTTGGCTCCAAACGACAGCCAGAATTTTTTTTTTTCAGAAATAGAAAAGAGGAATCGAGATAAGTCAAAACAGTACTTGTCTCCGAGTCGCCGCCGAGTAGCCAATACGGTCCATTGCTGGACGCGCTAAAAGTCGTGTATTCTCAGCATACCTGGTCATGATTACTTGCCATGTTTCCGGTCAACATATTTATTTCAAATTCTGTCTGTATGGATAAAATAGGCCCTAAATTCAGCTATGGTACTATTTTCTATTCATGTAAATAGTAAATGTGGTATAAAATATGGATTCAAGTTGCGGAAAAATCACGTGACCTGGAAACGGGTGCTGATTGGTCGTGACGTCACTAGGTACGTCGGGAGGCCGCCAACTTTGTGTTTCTCCGTGATTTCGTGTTGTGGTGTATGTTTCTAGTGGCTAGCAATGCCTGGAGACGTAACCCGCAGTCATTGGTGCTTCGTGCCAATGTGCAAGAGTACATATATACGGACAAAAGTACTCCACGTAGGATATTTCTGTCTGTGCTAGTGAATCATGCAGTAATTTCCTTTAGTTTCCCCTCGGACTAACTTTTCATCACGAACTCAACTATTCTCTCTACTGTCACATCCTCTGATTATAAAAATATTGGTCTGCATTCGCTTTCTTTTTATTCATCTTCAGGCGTTCATTATCTCTCTCTGACGTTCCAGTGCCATTGTTTTCTCTAGGTTAGGCTTGGTAAGTTTCCATAATACTAATATAAATTCAACCTTGATTATTCTCTTTGTTCCCTCGACTAATTTTTAATCGTGAACACAACTATTTTCTGCAGAGACGAGGCGAATCGCAATAGGTAGTTTTTGAGGTGGCGGCGGGGGGCGCGGCGGAAAATCTCTCGACAACAGCATGATGGAGCAGAGCTTTACAGACTCTCGTGATGGACTGACCAGCTAAAGTTTCTCCTGTTTTCTCTCGACGCACAAAAAACGGGTCACGGGGTTTGCCAAAGGATGAACGCATCTAAACTATAGGCAACGGATATTCTGGTGTATTTTTCGGCTTCTTTACCTTTTTGAACCCTTGTGAAGGATCGCTTTTGACCTCAGAAAATCCAGTTGATGAGTTTGTTGTCCTAGAGTATTAGAGGGAAGGGGAGGGGAGGGTAAGGGGACGAAAGTGGAGAGAGAACAGGAGGAGGAGGGAGGGGAGATTACGATGGTGAAGGAGGTAAGAGGGAGCAGAAAAAAGGGACAGAAGAAAGGGAGGGCATCTTGAATGAAAGTCTACGGATGATGTTAGGATGACTGGGAATAAAAGTAAAGAAAAATCTTCAAAAACTGGTCAACAAAGGTAAAACAAGACGAGCTTTGATTTGAGCTGAAACAGATTATAAAGAATTGCTAAGTACTGAAAATGTTAGCAGGCAAAAATAGAGGGCAGGCAGGTAAGGGAAAATTAAGGTAAATGAGTTAAATCTTTAAACGGTTGAGCAGAGGGAAGAAGCAAAAACATTATGAAGAGACGAACGGAACTAAATATAAAAAGAACTAAGGATTAGAAAAAAATACTGAAAATCGAATTGATTAATCTTCAAAATGTTTAGAAAAAGAGAGTATCAAAAAATAAAAGAAACATGAATTCAAGATAGAGGAAACAACAGGTGAGGTTAAACAGTGGTGTAGAATACTAAAACAAGTGTTAAGCACAAAAACTGCTAGATCGGCGTCGCATGACCCTCCAACACACACCCAACAATTTATATTATGCAACAAGGGGTGTAAAATGTAAAATGCTGAAAAGTAAAGATGGCGCCACTATAAACATTTGCCTACGCCACAACGGGCTGGGGCCGACCATCAGGCCCTACTATGAAGGCCTACCGGCGCCACAGGCCAAGACGTAAAAAAAAAAAAAAAAAACAGCTGACTTTGTTTATAATGCCAAGTTGTAGGGTTCATCAGGGCTAACAAATATTATTATACAATGTCATGTCTACAATTCATGGGTAAGCCAGGAAAACAACTTGAAAAGAACAACATCAATATGAAGATGGACTATCTGTTGACGCCGATAAAAATGTAAAAAGTTGAGCCAGCAAGACCAACAAAGAGACGGAAGGAAAAATTTGGAAAAAAAAGCACACTGGTATGCTGAAAATGAAGCCTGACAGGAGAGTGTGATAAAAGTAGAAGAATGTGGGAGGTGGCAGAAGGAAAAGAAAGGGCGAGTGGCTGTGAATGTGGAGGAGAGGAGGAAAAGGAAAGATGAACGGAGAGCGGCTGTGAAGAGGGGAGAAAGAAACAATGAGGAAGAAAAGAAAAAGAAAGTGGATGTGACTGTGGAAGAAAAAGAAAACGAGGGTAAGAGAGTGGGTGAATGTAGACGAAAGATTGAGTGGGTGAGAAAACCAATTAGAATGTGAAAGAAAGGAGAGGATAAAGTGATGATTGAATGCGAATGTGGAAAAAAGAAAAAAAGGGAGAGAAAGCGAGAATGAAGTAGAAAAATGATGACAAGAGAAAAAGATGGAGGAAGAGTAAATGTGAAAGAGGGAGGAGGAGGAGGAAGGAGAAAAAGGATGACGAGAGAGAAAGAGGGAGGAAGAGTACATGTGAAAGAGGAAGCGGAAGGAGGAAGAAGGAAGAGTGCTGAATGAAGGAGGAAGAGAAAAGTAAAGTGAATGTGGAAAAAAATACGGAAGAGAAGGACGAAAGATATAACAGATGTAGATGTCAATTAAGAATGATTGAATAAAAAGGAAAAGAAGGCAGCGAATACAGCAAAAAGAGTGAGGAAGAGGAAAACAGAGAGAGAGACAGTGCTGAGAGAGGATGAAAGAAGAGGAAGGATATGCTAAACGTGGAAGTGGAAAGAAAGAGAAAGAGCGAAGGCAAAGAGTGGAGCTGAAAGGGAGATGAATGGGAGGAGAGTGGTGGAGATTAAAGGTGGAGAGGGAGGAGGCGGGGAGGTGGAAGTAAGGGAGAGGGAGGAATGGGGAAAGGTGGAGGAGAGAGAGAGGAATGAACGGGAAAGGTGGAGGAGGGGGGATGGAGGAGAATGAAAGGTGAAGGAGAGGGGGAGGGAGGAACAGGAGGAGTGGAGAAGAAGAGGGAGAAACAGTAAAGGTGAAGGAGAGAGAAAGGGAGAAACAGGAAAGGTGGGAGAGAGGAAGAGCGAAGAACAGGAGAGGTGGAGGTATAGATGGAGGAAAATATAAACAAATGAATAAAAAAAAATAAAAAAAACTTTTTATCGAATTATTAAACTATTATGTTGGAAATGAAGAAGTAGAAGGAAATGGGAGGATGGAGAGGAATTATAAATAAATACACAGAAAATATCTGCGGAGCAGACAAAAGAGAAATATATAGCTGATGTTTAATTAGCGTGTTGGAGACAAAGGTAGAAGAGCACCAAGTAAAAGAAAGTAATGAGACGAAAGCAAAGTTATGAGAAGCACAAAACTTTATCAGCACCGGATGAAAAGACTAATATGTTTTCAGTAACGCACGGAAATCACAGTAAAAAAAAAAAAAAATGCCAAAGAACTGTAAAAAGAGTATAAGAAGTGAATGCAAAAGGTATGGAAGGGAAAAGTGCCAGGAACACATTCACAACTAATATGAACGAGTAATGTTTTCAGTAACGGATTTTAATTACTGAGGAAAGGAAATGGTATCGGCATATTGGTTAAAAGGTTGTAGTGTGTGTAAAAAAAAACACGTGTTGAGTTGCAAAAGGTGTCCTGGAGGTGACTGCAAAGAGGAAGGAAGGAGAGAATGTTAGTATTATATTAACAACGAATAAAGTTTTCATTGACGGATTTTAATTCTAAGAGAAGAGGTGGCAGCGACAAATTGTTTGATAGTTAAGTAAATGTAAGGCGTGTGGACAGCAAGGCGATGATATAAATACACTAAAAGGAACGGGTGAAAGGGAATGTTGTTTTTCTGAGACATTTAAATTAGTCTATTGGAAAACAGAGGTGAAACAAAATGAGTAAAAGGTGATCAGTTCTGGAGTTTAAGGAATGAAGAAAACTTAAGTGTTTGGAAAAAATAATAAATAAGACCAAGTAAGGTTTTTACTGATAAAAGGTGAATAGGTGAGTAGAAAGCACATAGTGCTAAAATATATATTAGCAGCAGATAAAAGTGAATAATGGTTTTATTAACGTATATCATAACTGAATGCATCAGCTGATAATAAAAACGATAGTAATTTTAGTGGCGAATTAAAAAAAAAAGTAATATGGAAGCCGATAAAAAAGATATGCATGGGAAGTAAATGAGGTGAAGGTTAAGAAGGAAAATAAGAGTAAAGTAAAATATCTATGAATGAAACTGAGAAAAAGTTTGTGAAAAGGTAGAGGAAGACTGGATAAGAATGACGGAAATAAAGGAGAAGTAAAGGAAGGAGTAAAGGAGACAATGGATAGGTGACAGTAACTCAGAAAAAAATATTATATAAATGTGCTGGGAAAGAAAGTTTGATAAGATTGAATATATTAAAAAGGTAAACATAAAGTGGTAAGGGGAAGGAAAGAAATGTTAGAAATATATATACAAAAACAAGGACAAGAGCGAACAGGTATCCCGCGACGGCTCTTCCTCAACAATCGCCGTCCCGCTAACCCTGCCTCAATCAACCTCCGTCCATTAGTAATTATGACAAAAAGAGTTCCGGTGTTCATACTTTTCCTCGCGCGCTTCGTCCTGTCCATTACCAAGGAGAACTTCACGGCCAGACGCGCTACAGAAAATTTCTACTCAGTTCCCATTCCGCGTCATACACTTAACGTTTTCTACTTTGCTTCTTTTTTACTTACGGTGAACCACGACTAGGTTTCTACCACGCCACGAAAAAAATATCAGTTGCATAAAAATCCTACTCACTTTTCAACCCGCATAATACAATTATCGTTTTCTTCTGTTCATTTTCTACTTACGCTAAACCACGATTTTTATTTTTTTTATGAATGACTGACCCACTCACTCACTCTCTCACTCACTGACAGACCGATCCACCGACTGACTGACTACTGACTGACTGACCTGACCGACGACGAACTAACTGACTGACTAACCTACTGACCGACGAACTAACTGACTGACTGATTGACTGACTGATCCACCCACTCTCTCCCTCACTCATTGACTAACCGATCCACCCACTGGATGACTGACTTAATGACTGACGAACTGTTCAGCCAGCTGACCGACAGACTTAACGACCAGCTGACTGACTGTTTGACGCTAACTTTGCGGAATTAGGGTCAGCGTGGGCCGGGGCAGGAAAAATAAACAGAACATATGAATGAATGAATGAACGGATGGATGGATGGAGGAATGAATGGAGGATTGAATGAATAAATAAGTAAATAAGTAAGTAAATACGGAAATAAATAAATAAAAACGTTGAACGGCATATTTTCTCATAATCTACCTTTTTGTAGTAGTGGACTGACTGACTGATAGACTGACTGACTGGCTGACTGACTGACTGATGGACTAACTGAGTGGTTGATCGACTGACTAAATGATTAGTTTAGTTTACTGACTGATCAATTGGATAACTGACCAACTAAATAACTGATTGATTGAAATACTGACTAATTTACTGAGTGACTTAATAGCCTACTACGTGACCTTATGAACTTTCTGATTGACTGACTGGGTGGATGACTGACTGACTGATTTAAATACTCTCATAGGCATTAGATTTGTCTGTTTGTCTTTATTCAATATTTGTTTGTCTGTCTATTCAAAACGTCCGTCGCTTTAAATGTTCGCCTTTCTGTCCATATGTCTGTCTCTCAATATGTGCAGTGAGTTTTCTGTATGTCGGCTTTTTTTGTTTGTGTTTATGTTTGTCTATGTGTCTCTCTGTGGGCTTGTGTCTGTCTGTCTGTCTGTCTGTCTGTCTGTCATTGGCAAATATCAAAACAAGCAGATGATGAAATAAAAGTTATGTTGAACTGATTACGAGCAAACTACTGAAAACTAATTCAGTGGAAGGTACTCAGAAAAAAATAAAACACTCATTCAAGTTAAAATGAGGAAAAAATATATTCACTCTTTCATGGAAAGAAAAAAAAAGAATAAATAGGAAAGACAAGACAAGAAAGGAAGAAAATATGAATATGAAGAAAATAAAAAGAAGAAAAAACATGAGTGCAAAGAATTAATAGCACGAAGGAAAAAGGGAAATATAATAAGACAAAGTAAGAAAAAGAGCAGGGATGAATGAAAATGATCATTAGGGGAATGCAAGAAAGAATGAAACAAAGAGAAAGGAAATGAATAAAAATGGGATGAAGGTGTAAGAGACAATATAAAAATAAGTGATAGAAAATAAATAAGAAATGCAAGAAAATATATAAATGAAAAAAAGAAAAAGAAAAGAAAAGTAAAAAAATAGTATATGTATATAAAAAAAACAAAAAATAAACACACACACACACACACACACACACACACACACACACACACACCTGGCCGCGTCCACAGGTGAGTCCTGATGGATATTAATCAGCGTCCATCATCGGTAAATATATATAAACTACAACTTCCTTATCAATCAACTCTTCTCATCATTAGAGTAGACGTGTACCCTGACGACCTTATGGCGCAGAGAATGGAAATATAAAAAATGGAAGGAAAAAATGATGCGTGAATGAAGGAGGGGAAGAGGAGAGGAAAGTGTGAAGTAATGGAGACAAATATTATAGAATGGAGGGAGGGAAGACCGAGGCAGAGGAGTCATGAAAGACCGACCGAAGAAGAAAGAAATTGAAGGAGAAAAGGAAGGAAAGAAGAAAGATAGCAAGAGCGGATGGAAGAATGGAAGGAAGGAAGAGAAATAACAAAGGATAAATAAGGACATAAAGCCAAAAAAGAAGGAGAGAAGGATGAGGAAATAAAAAAAACTAAAGAAGGAAAATAGTAAAAAAACGACAGAAGTGGCGAGTACTTTGAATAAAAACAGAAAGGGAAGAGAGTGCGTGAAGGCGGTAAAGAAGTAGGAAGATGACGAGGAGGAAGGAAGGAAGGAAACGAGGCTAAAAATGAGGGAAGAGGATGTTGAAAAAATAAAAACAAACCCAAGTTAAATATAAATGAAAATATATAGTGATGATGGTAGAGGCAAAGATCTTACAAATGGTGTTATACGAGTATATACATTTATAAGATTTCTGGTAGCAGTAGGAATAGTGATAGAAATAAAAGTACTAAAACAAATAACGAGGACTGAAAATATCTACTCACAAATAGAAGTAAAAAAAAAAAAATTATTAAAGACTAACATATCTGGTGCACTAAATGTAGGAATAGGAAACAAACTGATCCCATAATGAACGACTGAATGACTGACTGACTCACTGAATAAATGAATCAGTAAAGAACGAGGAGGAAGATGACGAGGAATGGTAATACGGATGAGAAGGAATGAAGGGTGCAAGAAAGAAGTAATAGGAAAAAAAAGGAGTGCATGAGAGGAAGAAAAAGAGGGAAGAAGGGGAGGTCAAGGCAGGGAGAACGAAAGGGTGGCGGGTGAAGAAAAGGAGAGGAGGAGGAGGAGGAGGAGAAGGACGAAGAGGAGGAGGAGGAGGAGGAGAAGGACGAAGAGGAGGAGGAGGAGGAGAAAGAAGATACATACACATGGGAAGATCAAACATTTCATCGATTTAGAGAGAGAGAGAGAGAGAGAGAGAGAGAGAGAGAGAGAGAGAGAGAGAGAGAGAGAGAGAGAGAGAGAGAGAGAGAGAGAGAGAGAGAGAGAGAGAGAGAGAGAGAGAGAGAGAGAGAGAGAGAGAGAGAAATAAAACACACACACACACACACACACACACACACACACACACACACACACACACACACACACACACACACACACACACACACAAACAAACATACACACACAGCAAAACCACTTTCAAGCAGGGAATAAACCAAGAATTTGTGTGATTTGTATTTCCATGCAAGTATTCTCTCTCTCTCAAATAAAAGTCCCGGACCCGACAAAGTGTATATCCTATACTGCTTAAAGAAACAAAGAGCGAAATACTCTCCTCCCTCACTACCGTATTCAATATGTCCTTGCGACAAGGCATCGTCCCTTCGGATTGGAAAAAGGCTAACGTGACACCGATTCTTAAGAAAGGAGAACAAAAATACCAGGTAACTACCGACCCATTAGTCTAACTTCAATTGTAGGTAAGCCACTCGAGAGCATAATTAGAGACAAAATTGTGAGTTAACTCGAAAGCCACTCATTAATTGGGGATTCACAACATGGCTTCCGTAACAAAAGATCCTGCCTGTCAAACCTACTGACCTTTTATAACGATCTCTTCTCAATTTATGACGTAACCAAATCAGTGGACGTAGTCTATCTTGATTTCCAGAAAGCGTTTGATAAAGTCCCACATCATAAATTACTTTATAAATTAAAGCAAATAGGCATTGACGGTCAAGTAAACCAATGGATCGCGAATTGGTTGAGCAACAGACAACAAAGAGTTGTGATTGACGGATTTAACTCGGAGTGGGCGCCGGTCACTAGTGGCGTCCTCAGGGCTCGGTTCTTGGCCCAATGTTTTCATTATTTACATCAACGACGTGGATGTTGGACCCAATAATCGCATTAGTAAATTTGCAGACGACACAAAGATTGGTAACTCGGTTCTCACTGACTAAGACAGGAAAAGACTCCAAGAGGATCTGCACAAAATTTCAGCTTGGTCTGATAAATGGAAGATGCCCTTTAACGTAGACAAGTGCCAGGTCCTTCAAGTTGCAACAAAAAATACGAAGGTCGATTACGAAATACGCGGCGTTAAACTCACAAGCGTTCAATGCGTTAAGGACCTGGGGATTAAAATCGCGTCAAACCTCAAATTCTCACAGCAATGCATCGATGCAGCAAATAAAGCGAACAGAATGTTGGGCTTCATTAAAAGAAACTTTTTATTCAAGAATAAAGATGTAATACTCCCGCTCTACAATAGTTTAGTCAGACCCCACCTGAATATGCGGTACAGTTTTGGTCTCCCCACCATGCAAAGGACATTGCTAAGCTAAAAGGTGTTCAGCGTCGAGCAACAAAATGATCCCTTCCTTGCGCAACAAATCCTACGAAGAAAGGCTTTCCACCCTTAACATGTTCTCTTGAGAAACGTCGCCTGAGGAAAACTGATCGAATGTTTTAAAATACTTAATGGTTTCACGAATGTAGACAGAACAAAATTGTTTATGATCGATGACACTTTGCGAACGAGGAACAATGGCACAAAACTCAAATGTAGACAAGTAAATTCAGACTGCACCAAATTTTTCTTCACCAACGTTGTAGTGCGAGAATGGAATAAGCTCCCACCATCAGTGGTCCAGTGTAACACGAATGACTCCTTTAAAAACAAGCTCGACCGTCACTTCCTTGAACTTAATATTAACTAGAGTAGAAAAGCAACGTTTTGGAGCCATCTTATTAATGTAAAATCACTTAGGTTTAAGGACAGACCACCTAGTCTGGACCATGGGGTCTGTGTGGTCTGCTTTTCTATGTAAATCTATGTAAATCTCTCTCTCTCTCCATTTCTACCTTCTTCTATCTTCATTCATCTTTCTCTCCCTTCCTCTGTTTCTACCCTTTTTTTTAACCTTTCATCTCTTTGTCTATACTTCCCTTTATCTATCAGTCTCTACCCACCCGCCCTTCTCTCTCTCTACTTTGCCCGCGCCTCGCCTCCGATCGTTCGATGGGCGGCGAGACGCTTATGTTTGTGGCGGGTTATGCGGAAGGCGGCGAGTATGCAGAGAGGTGAGGGAGGACGAGGAGGAGGAGGAGGAGAAGGAGGAGGTAAAGGATGTGGAGGCGGAGGAGACCAGGGCAGGGAAGAAGAGGAAGGATAAGAAAAATGAAGGAGCATGAGAAAGAGGAGAAGAAAAAGGGAGAGTAAAAACAGAATAGGAGGAGGACGGGGGAGTAAAAGGATTTAGAGGGGAGGAAGGAAAGAGGAAGAAGTGTGGGTGATGGTGAAGGAAATGGAAGTGGAATATATTACGAGTCCAATCCGAGAACTTTCCGATCCCTACAGAGTGTTACGGCCGGGCTGCTTCCGCCCTTCATTTTTTTTATTCTCTTTACCGACACGGTGGGGGTCACCCACTTGGCTTGCTGTGTGACCCTTTGTCCAGCGGGACGTCCACCCACGCCGACATAGCATGAACTGGATATTTCCGGTTTGAGGGAGCGGAATCTCCCACTCGCCGCCCATGTTCCTTGTCCTGGCCTCACCTTCCCGCGCAGCGATCCGGGGTCAACGTTGCCAGCGGGGTGTTCTTCCATTTATGTATTTCCTGCCCGTCATTTAATATCATGACATTATGTATATTTTATTTTATGTTTAGGTTAGGATTTTCTGTACTGTATGTAAACTATGTATTTTGTGTTGTCGTGGGGTTTGTTGCCCCGCACCACCAGCGACGTTCAGCAGCCTGCCTGCGGGTGGCGAGGCAGTCACCCCAATATTAGGAGTGACCCGAGGTCACTCGTTCTTCCCTTGTTTGTTCCCGTTCACGTCGAGATAGAAGGGAGGCCGGCTCCTCTCTCTCCCCTTTTGTGTCCCTGCAGCGCATTCTGCAGTTTTTCCACGCATGCAAGTAGTAGTAGTAGTAGTAGTAGTAGTAGTAGGAGGAGGAGGAGGAGGAGAACACGTAAAGGGGAATAAAATGAGGCATAAAGAAAGAGTAGGTGGTGGTAGAGGATGACGGCGAAAAGGAAAAGGAAAAGAGGAGGGGTGGTAAAGAAAAGAATTATTAAAGAAGAAAAAAGAAGAGGAACAAGGTGAAAGAAAAGGAGAAAAGGGAATGAATGACTAAAATAAGAGGAAGAAGACAGGAAGAGAGGAAGCAAAGAGGAAAGAGGGGAAAATAAGATGACGAGGCGATGCTAATGAAGGGAATAATTACGAAGAGGAAATTAAGGTATTAGATGGAAGGAGAAGGAGGAGGAGATGAGATATTGGAGAAGAAAAGAAGAGGAGCACAGAGGACGGAATGGTGATGAGATGGAAAGGAAAAAAAGTATCAGAATCATCTCAGTTTAACGAACAAAAAGTCACTGTACAGAGAGAATAAAGGAAAGACAGAAGGGAAAATATATATAAAGACATTATAAAAAGAGGTGAGAAGGAAACAAAGACGGAGAAAGGAAAGGATAGGAAGGAAGAAATGAAGGAAGGAAGAATTAATAACATGGAAATTGTGTCAGGAAATAAGGAGGAAAGTAAAAGGAAGAATAACAAAACTATACTCAGAAAATAAAATGTAATTAAAATTTGTAGAAAGAAACCACGAAGGAAAGAAATACATACAGAGAAATAAAATAAGAGAACACGAGAAAATATTCAGGAAGCAATAGTGCACATTTAATAACACCTCCACACCACTACTACTACTACTACTACTACTGCAAATACTACTACTACTACTACTACTGCAAATACTACTACTACTACTACTACTACTACTACTACTACTACTACCACCACCAGTATATATCAACACCACCACCTCCACCACCACGTCCCCCTCCCACCACCATTACCATCGCCACTACCCCCATCACCACCAACACCACCAACACGCCCAACACTCTTCCCTCACCAAATGATCCGTAAAAAAACTCCAAGTCGCTTCACCTAGGCCAGAAAAATACCAATACTATTAATCCCCGCAGTTGAACCAATGGTGAGGCGGAGGGGGGGTCACCTGGACGTTAAGGTGAATTAATTAAAAGACCCACCCTTCAGGAACTTAACGACTCAAGGCTGGAGGCTGCAGAACGCTTAGCCTCAGACCTTACTATTATTTCCGATTGGGGCAAGAAGAACCTGGTGTCCTTCAACGCCTCAAAAACACAGTTTCTCCACCTATCCACTCGACACAATCTTCCAAACAACTATCCCCTATTCTTTGACAACACCCAGCTATCGCCTTCCTCAACACTAAACATCCTCGGTCTATCCTTAACTCAAAATCTTAACTGGAAACTTCATATCTCATCTCTTACTAAATCAGCTTCCTCGAGGCTGGGCGTTCTGTACCGTCTCCGCCAGTTCTTCTCCCCTGCACAGTTGCTGTCCATATACAGGGGCCTTGTCCGCCCTCGTATGGAGTATGCATCTCATGTGTGGGGGGGCTCCACTCACACAGCTCTTCTGGACAGAGTGGAGGCTAAGGCTCTTCGTCTCATCAGCTCTCCTCTTCATACTGATAGTCTTCTACCTCTTAAATTCCGCCGCAATGTTGCCTCTCTTTCTATCTTCTATCGACATTTCCACGCTGACTGCTCTTCTGAACTTGCTAACTGCATGCCTCCCCCCCTCCCGCGGCCCCGCTGCACTCGACTTTCTACTCATGCTCATCCCTATACTGTCCAAACCCCTTATGCAAGAGTTAACCAGCATCTTCACTCTTTCATCCCTCACGCTGGTAAACTCTGGAACAATCTTCCTTCATCTGTATTTCCTCCTGCCTACGACTTGAACTCTTTCAAGAGGAGGGTATCAGGACACCTCTCCTCCCGAAATTAACCTCTGATTTTGGACACTCCTTTAACTTCTGTTCGGGAGCAGTGAGTAGCGGGCCTTTTTTTTTTTTTTTTTTTTTTTGCGCCCTTGAGCTGTCTCCTTAGCTGTAAAAAAAAAAAAAATGCCTCATTTGCGTTCACCTGCTGGTTGAGATGGGCGTGTGATTAATAGCTTCAGTGGGACGAGGAGGAGGAGGAGGAGGAGGAGGAAACATGGAAACATGGACTAGCAGGCAGCAGAAAGCCTGTTGGCTCATTACTAGGCTGCCTGCGTTCAGTGATTCAATCAATCCGTTTGCCATAGGAGTGGCTTGCAGGGAAGGATTAAAGCACTTGTGTATCTACTCTTGGGAACGTTCAGTTCACTCCCGATGCAGCAAAGTGGCGATAAATGCGTTTCTTGAAGGAGTTGATGGTCTCTGCGCTAACCACTTCTGCAGGAAGGCTGTTCCAGTGGCGAACAACTCTATTCGAGAAATAACTCCTGCCGATGTCGGTATTGCATCGCTTTGCTTGACATCGGCAGGAGTTATTTCTCGAATAGGAGGAGGAGGAGGATCAAGTAAAGGGAAGAAAAGAGGGAGCGGTAAGGGGAAGGGGATGCTGAGGGGAAAGAGAATGTCGAAGAAGGAGACTTAGTATGGGAAGAAGAGGAAGGCAGGAAGAAGGGATAGAAACGAGAAGGGGAAAGACAGGGGACAGAAAGGTAGGTAAAGAAAGGGGAGAAGAGGGAAAGGGGATAAATACTAGAATAAAGGGAAGGATGGGGTGGAGGGTAATGGGAAGAAGAAGAATGGTGAGGTAGTGTAGTTTTAAAATAAGGGAATTTAAGGAAAAGTGGAAGGGGGGTAAAGTGCGGCCGCGCGGGGACAGAGGGAAAGATAAAGAAGAAGCGCTGAGGGGATAGGAAAGAAGACGGAAAAGGAGGGGGAATAAGAATATGATAAGCTAAGAGAAGAAAGACGGGAATTGTGGGGAAGAGAACAAGAAAAACAAGAGGAAAGGGGAAGAAAATGGAAAAAAGGAAAATATAAGAAAAGGTGAAAAGAGGAGGAAAAGGAAAGAGGAAATCGAAGGGAGGAAGAAATGGGAAGAAACGGGGAAGAAGGGAGACGTAATGGGGATTATGGGGGACGGGAAGGGAGGGAAGGGGGTGAGGTTAGGCAGGAACGTGTGTGTGTGTGTGTGTGTGTGTGTGTGTGTGTGTGTGTGTGTGTGTGTGTGTGTGTGTGTGTGTGTGTGTAAACTAAAGGAAGGTAACTCATATGCACACCTACATACAAACAAACACCTGCCTTAATTCACCTGTCCAGCCTCCCCCCACCCCACCCACACACACAAATAACCTTTTTTTTTTTTTTACAGCAAAGGAGACAGTTCAAGGGCACACAAAAAGCAAACATTAATAAAAAAAAAAAAAGCCCGCTACTCACTGCTCCTAAAAAGAAAGATAAACCTATGCAGGAAAGGGAAGAATAGGAAGAGAGGGAGGGATGAATGGGGAGGAGGAGGACGGATGAGGAGGAGGAGGGCGTGTGAGCTCAGTGGGCCAGCCAGGCAGTGGCAGCAGGGTTGCCACTTTGTGGGATTTTCCCACAAATCTGTGGGAGAAACAGGGCTACGTGGGAGGTGTCGTGGGAACTAAAATTTTGTGGGAATTTTGTGGAAATGTTGGTAAATTTATGGGAATTTTACAAAAATGTTAAATAATGCATATCATAATTATTATACAGAGAGAGAGAGAGAGAGAGAGAGAGAGAGAGAGAGAGAGAGAGAGAGAGAGAGAGAGAGAGAGAGAGAGAGAGAGAGAGAGAGAGAGAGAGAGAGAGAGAGAGAGAGAGAGAGAGTGGTGGTGAGGGATGGATGGGGTGTTGCAGGGGGCGCGGGATGGCCCCTTAACTGTGGGTAAATTAATCAACATTACCTGTTTATTTATGTTTATCCAAGCTATAGGCCCCTTAACTGTGGGTAAATTAATCAACATTACCTGTTTATTTATGTTTATCCAAGCTATAGGCCCCTTAACTGTGGGTAAATTAATCAACATTACCTGTGTATTTATGTTTATGCAAGCTATAGGCCCCTTAACTGTGGGTAAATTAATGAACATCACCTGTTTATTTATATTTATGCAAGCTATAGGCCCCTTAATGTACATGTACTGATATATGCTACCTAAATAATGTGTAAAGTAACATGTTAAACTTTCTCTATCCTTAATTAAATTTGTGGATTTTTTTGTTGGAATTGTTTTCATGACGTGGGAAATCTGTGGGAGAAATGAAGCCCATCTATGGGAATTTGGCAATTTTTAAGTGGCAACCCTGAGTGGCAGTCTCAGTCACTCAGTGTTAGGGATGGGCAAGTACCGTTAATTTGAGTACCGGTAGTACCGTTAGTACCGGTACCGGTACCCAAAGGAGTTTTTTTTTTTTCTTAATGACTTCTGATGAAATTCCCAAACAAATTTCCTGTAAAGAAAACTCTCTCTCTCTTCCTTCAACTTAATATCAACTAGAGTAGAAATGCAACGTTTAGGAGCCTTCTGATTAATGTAAAATCACTTAGGTTTAAGGACATACCACCTAGTCTGTACCATGGGGTCTGTGTGGTCTACTTTTCTATGTAAATCTATGTAAATATCTCTCTCTCTCTGAATGAAGTGAATATTTATTTTTCGAAAAAAAATAGCATGTATAGTTACGGATGTACTGATCATAGTCTAATAACAATAAAAATATATATTAGCAACCTAAAAAGAAAAGAATCGGACATGAAGAATTATCCAGTAACTCAATAAATAAATCAAATAATAAAATAATGGAAACGGGAGCTGTGATGGAAACGGAAAGCAGGACAAAATGGTGGGAAGTTGGGGAGACGGTCAGCGGGGCAATGACTCAGCGTCTACACACAGGGCCCATACCGCGTGATACCACATGGAGGCGGGCGGGCGAGCGCCGAGCGTCACTAAGATCCAAACGGTACCGGTACTAGCGGTGCCGAGTGATCATTAAGCTTCCCGGAACCCAAGTGATCATGATGCTTCGCGGTACCAGTACCGATACCAGTTGTCGTTACCAGGTACCGGTACCGATACCTGTATCGATACTGGTACCGCGAAGCATCACGATCACTTCGCGGGAAGCTACCAGCTGCGATACTGAGATTCTGAGGCAGTCGCCTAGTGCGGTACCGATACCACTTATTGATACTGGTACTGCTCAGCCGCCCAGAAGGCGTACAGCAGTTTGCGGGTTAATGATCACTCGGCACTGCACATTGCCGCTAGTACCGGTACCGTTAGGATCTTAGTGACGCTCGGCGCTCGCCCGCCTCCATGTGGTATGGGCCCTGTGTGTAGACGCTGAGTCACTGCCCCGCTGACCGTCTCCCCAAGTTCCCACCATTTTGTCCTGCTTTCCGTTTCCATCACAGCTCCCGTTTCCATTATTTTATTTATTTATTGGAGTTACTGGATAATTTTTCATGTCCGATTCTTTTTCTCTTTTAGGTTGCTAATAAATATTGTTATTGTTATTAGACTATGATCGAGTACCCATTACCCATATCACTGAAATATCCACTCACTAAGTGGTGATCTCTCTCTCTCTCTCGCCTGCTACACCTCCAATATTTAATCATCTTATATAATTCATCATGCAATTCTTTATAGCCAGAAACTCTCGCCAAGGGATTCAAACTTTTTCGTTAATGCTTTATTGATAAATATGATTCTCTCTCTCTCTCTCTCTCTCTCTCTCTCTCTAAAAGTTAACGAGTCATACGAATTTAACAGTGGCAAGTAGAAAGAAAACGAACTCTTGGGTTAAAAGTTAGTGAGTCCCACGAGTCTTTAGAAAACGCTAATATATATTATTATTGTTATTAGACTATGATCGAGTACCCACTACCCATATCACCGAGATATCCACTTACTAAGTGGTGATCTCTCTCTCTTTCTCTGAATGAAGTGAATATTTATTTTTTCGATAAAAAAATAGCATGTATAGTTATTATGAATGTACTCGATCATAGTCTAATAACAATAACAATATTTATTAGCAACCTAAAAAAAAAATCGGACATGAAGAATTATCAATAAATCCAATAAATAAATCCGAGCAACTGGTACCGGTACCGAGCAATCTGTCATCCACTTTTTATCCACACTCTCGTTCTCTGACCTCATTATTTTTTTTTCCGTGTATTTTACTACTATTCTTCTGTCTCTGTATCTGTCTGTCTGTCCGTATTTATTCTCTGACTTATTTTTATCTACAATTTTTTTTCCTTCTTCTGTCTGTCTGTCTATCTGTCGCAATCAAGTGTAAGGAAAGTGAGATACTGAAACAAGGCTGAAGGAAAATATAAGAGAAAACAAAACAACAACATGTGGCCAACAACAACAACAACAAAGAGTGCCATATCGTCTCACCAGTTGTTGCAAATGTCCCTAAAACTCGCACTGAAACAGCTTGATCCCCACTTCGAAACCCCGCAACCACCACCACCACCACGAAGGTCGCTACCACAACCACCAACACTATCTCCAGCATCACCACCACCTCCTCCACCTCCACCTGTAATCCGCCTGGGCCTCCACATCCTCCACCTTCACCTTCACCTTCAACTCCTCATTGTCGTCGTCATCGTCCTCGTGTCCTCCACCAACGGTAAGGGGAGAGAGAGAGAGAGAGAGAGAGAGAGAGAGAGAGAGAGAGAGAGAGAGAGAGAGAGAGAGAGAGAGAGAGAGAGAGAGAGAGAGAGAGAGAGAGAGAGAGAGAGAGAGAGAGAGAGAGAGAGAGAGAGAGAGAGAGAGAGTTATGTATTATTAAAGATTCGTTTGTTTATCAAAGTTATGTTTGGCTACCAACTCTAATATATATATATATATATATATATATATATATATATATATATATATATATATATATATATATATATATATATATATATATATATATATATATATATATATGTGTGTGTGTTTGTGTGTGTGTGTGTGTGCGCGCGCGCGCTGAAAGATTTTGCAAGGGTAAGTTTGCTTTTGTAAGGAGACGTTTTTTGTGTGTGTGTGAGAGGAAGAGAAGGAGGAGGGGGAGGAGGAGGAGGAGGAGGAGGAGGAAGAGGAGGAGGAGGAAGGAAGATGGGGAGGGAGGTGAAAGAAAAATGGAAATTAGTCACTTTTTCTTTCTTTTCCTTTCTATTTGGGAATATGGGGGAGGGGAGGAGAGGGGAGAGGGGAGAAGCGAAGGAGAAGGGAGGGGGAGGGGAGATCAATGTATGCTTCGTGGGGAGGGAGGGGAGGGGAAGAGAAGAGCTGGGGAGTGGGGAGAGAAAGATAAGGTAAAGGGTGATTTCATCTGTCTATATGCATGTGGGGTGGAGATGGGGAGGAAGTGATGGACGTTAAAAGTTTGTATTAAAGAAAAGAAAGATGATGGGGAGGAAAAATGATGATGGGAAAAGGGTCATACTTGGTCCATTATCGTGAGGGGAGAAGATGGGGAATGAAGATGGGGAGGTTGTGTATGCTTGGATATTTCGTGGGAACGGGAGAGAGGAAGGCAGGGGAGTCGGGGAGAGTGGGAGAAGGGTAGATGAAAAGGTCACGATTTCTGTGGGGAGGAGGAGGGGATGTGAGGGGAGTTGTCGAGGCAGAGGAAGGGGAAGACAAGCTGGGGAGAGAATTGAGGGAAGGAAGAAAAAAAGAGAGGAGTTTGAGATTTAGAGCGAGAAGAAGGAAGTTGGAGAAGAGGAAAAGGAGAAGCAGGGAAAAGGAAAGGAATTTGGGATATAATATGAACATGGGGTTTTGGAAGGGGAAGAGAAGAAGGGGAAATGGAAGAATATGTAAGAATTCTGAGGGGAGAAAGAGGGAAAAAAAGAGGGGATTTTAGGAAAGGAGGGAGAAGGGAGTTTGGGAGAGGGGAAAGGGAAACATAGAAACATGGAAACATGGAAAAGCAGACAACAGAAAGCCTATTTGCTCATTACGAGGTCGCCCGCTTTGGTGATTTAATCTGCTCGACAGCCACTTGGGGCTTGAGGAGCAGATGAAAGCACCTCGATATTGAGGAGCAGATGAAAGCACCTCAATATTGAGGAGCAGATGAAAGCACTTCGTTATTCAGTCTACTCCCGACGCAGCGAAATGACGGTCGATTCTATATTTGAAGGAGTTGATGGTATTCGCATTTATACTTCTCAGGGAAGATTGTTCCAGTGGCGCGTGTGTTTGCCGTTTGAAAAGAAACTCCTTCCAATGTCTGTGTTACATCGACTCAACTGAATGGGTAAACCGTTATTTCTAGTTCTTGAGTTGGTTCGCAGTTCAAAGAATTTGGAGTAATCGACGTTATTGAACTTTTTCAGGTACTTGAAGACTTGAATCATATCCCCTCGTAGGCGTCTTTTCTCCAATGTCAAGAGATTAAGTCGCTTGAGTCGTTCCTCGTACGGTTGAGCCCTTGAGGTTGGAATCATCTTCGCGGCGCGTCGCTGAATCCTTTCCAGTAAATCAATGTCCTTTCTGTAATTAGGAGACCAGAACTGTGCTGCATACTCGAGGTGCGGTCTTACCATGGAATTATACAAGGATAGCATCACGTCTGGGAGGAAGGGAGTGAGGGATAAGAGGGGAAATGGGAAGATACTGTGCCATATGAGGAAGAAACAAAGGAAAGGGAAAGAAGCATGCAAGGGGAGAAGGGGGGAAGGAGGAATATTAGGAAAAAAATAATATTGAAGAGAAAGGAGAATGGGAAAGGAGAAGGTGGGAGGCAAAAATTAGGGCAGGAAGAAAAATAACGGAAAAGATTAGATTTTGGAGAAAGGGGAAAAGGAAGGGAGAAAAGGGTGGATTAGGGAAAGAGAGAAGGGAAGGGAGAATAAGAGAATGTAAGAAAGTTTAAAGAAAGCGGAAGAGGAGGGAAGAAAAAAGGGAGTAACGGAGAGAAAGGAGGAGAAAGGGGAAGGAAGAGCAAAGAAAAGCTGAGCTCATTAATTTTGTGGGAGAGGAGTAGGAAGAGGAGAAGTGGGAGGGGGAGAAGAGAAGGGAAAGGGTGAGGGGAAGGGAAGTAATGGGAAAAAGAGGAGTGACTATTGCTAGGAATGGAAAGAGAGAAATTTGAATAAGGAAAGAAAAGCTGAGTTCATGAATTTTGTGTGGGGAGAAGGAAGAAGGAGGTTGAAGGGAGAGGGAAGGGAGGAGAGGGAAGGGAGGGGGGCGGGGTGATTGTTTGTAGGCCATTGTTAAGGGGAGGGTAGGGGGGGAGGAGGGTATGGGGGGGCGGGGTGATTGTGTTCGGCCTCTATTAAGGGTCAGAGGTGCGTAATAAGCGGGTTGCATCAATAGTGATAAATGGGTTTCTTTGTCTCTCTGTCCGCCTGTCATTGCTTTCCTTCATTCTCTCTCTCTCTCTCTTAGGCAATGGACCATGCATTAAGGAAAGAAAGCAAGAACGGATTTTGACCTATGGGAATGCGTATATCGTGTGTGTGTGTGTGTGTGTGTGTGTGTGTGTGTGTGTGTGTGTGTGTGTGTGTGTGTGTGTGTGTAGATCTTTCCATTTTTCTTTCCGTTAAGTTTAGGTTATATTATATTATATTAGGCTAAAGTCAGGTTAGATTAGGTTAGGCAAGGTTAGGGATTAGGTTAGGTTTATTTAGTTTACGGTTAGGGTCAGGTTAAACTAGGTTATGTTTGGTTAAGGTTAGGTAGAAAGGTCTGGTTAAGTCAAGGTTAGGTTAGACTATGTTAAGATATGTTAGAACAGACTAGGTTAGGTTAGGTTAGGTATTGCTAGGTTAGATTAGGCAAGTCTGTAAGGCCATAAACAGCCTTCTCCCATTCTCTTCCCCACCCCTGCGGTGGATGGTGGTAATCTGCAGGACTGGCTGTCACCGCCTTCCCTAATCCCCTCATCACCTTCTCTTTCCTCGCCTCTCAACGCCCTAAATGACTCTTGGATCGTGAGGGCACAGAAATTTCCTTGATGGGGCTGACCTCGTGCTCTCTCTCTCTCTGTGTGTTTTGTTTCTCAATGTATCTATGCCTATCTATTCTCCTCTCCATTAAACTATCTCCCCTTTTGCTTCTATCTCTCTTATCTCTCCTTTTCTAAACCTACATCTGTACTTTATCCTTTAATACTTTTTTTTCTTTACTAAACTCACTTTATTTTTATACCGTACCTTTTCTTTCTTTCTCTTTCCATATCTATCAGCCTTTCTTTATCTCTTTACCTTTACCATTCTTTTTTCCATGATGTTCTTCCTACCTTCTCCCTTTGTGTTATATTCCTCTGACAGACAAAGGGTTCGTAGAACTAGTTGTAATGGCACTTGGGCACTTTGGATCAGTTTTGATTTTTCATAAGTACCTTTATGAGGTATATTTGTACCTAGGTCTTCGCTTTAATGTTCTTCCGTTCCTTACTATATGCAGACAGCGTTTAGTTATCATTTAGACACTAAAGATCAGTTTTGTGACTTTGCGCGGATTTTTTTAATGTAAGAAGTTTCTGAGGGTCCATTCGTATCTTCTTCCTCTTTATGTTCCTCTTGTCTAAGCATACAAAAAGCCTGACCCACCCAGCTGTTCATCCTTCCTTCGGGTTGGTCGATAACTGGTACCTGGGGGATCCAAGAAGGTAGACTGTGGTAACCCGGATGCTACACCTGCTCTTGTCCAACCCTATTAACCTTTATCTACTTTAATAAGACCCCGCGTCTTAACCAAAACTCATACCGTGCCCCCCTACTCTTACCTCAACCTCACGCCTCCCTCTCCCTCCTCCCACACGACGCCTGTCTTAACTTGTCGCTCTCAAAGTTAAGGTTAATGAGTGACATGATCCAGTTTTTGAGGAGCCTGGCGGTGCGAGGAGAGGAGCGATAATGAATGCTTTGCGGCGTACCCGGAGGCTGCTGAGGGGCCTGAGCCGTCAGCGATGGTTCTTTAAAACCTTTTTCTTCCTTCCCTGTATGGTTTTGATATAGGCTTTTGACTTTTATATGAGTTATGTTCGGTGTTTTTTTTTTTTAACATCAGCAATCGTAACAATGGTGGCAATGTCAAAAAAAGGGAAAGATGACAATTACAATATATTACTACTTTTTAATTTATAATTCCTCCTACTTTTCGTTTTCCTCCCCCTCCTTCTGCTTCTCCTCCTCCTACATTTCCTCCGCCTTTACATCCATTTATTTCTTCTTCCTCCTCCTCCTCCTCCTCCTCCTCCTCCTCAACCTACAACTGCTGCTACTACTTCTACTACTACTACTACTACTACTAATACTAATACTACTGCTACCACTACTACTATTGCTACTACTACTACTACTACTTCTACTACTACTGCTACTACTACAACAACAACAACAACAACAACATCCACTGAACTCCATACCTGTCGAAACACCAGGTAGATAAACAGAAGGCTTACCTGTAAAAGAGAAAAGGAAAATTTTTAATGACTTTAGCAAAACGGACCAAACAAGAATATGATTGAAACACACACACACACACACACACACACACACACACACACACACACACACACACACACACACACACACACACATAAAGCTACGTAAATAGGTATAAATCAAGGACTAAATTCGCAACCACACAAGCATGTAGATGAATAAGTAACCTCTCTCTCTCCACAACTGCCGCGTCCCATTACTTTTGAGCGTAAGATAAAAAATAATATCCGTGATTATCTAAAAAGAAACAAGACGCGAGTGAAGTGATATTTTAAGGCGCTGTAAATGAATGAGCAGCGAGTGAAAATGGAGTAAAGAGACGTGAATAATGGAGTGCAGGGAAAAAAGATGTATATTGCTGCTGGACCTGTTTCTGAAGAATTTTGAAGTTTCTGTATTAAAGAAGGGGAAAAATGTGAGCGTATATAGACATATATAGATAGATAGATAGACAGATGGATATATATATATATATATATATATATATATATATATATATATATATATATATATATATATATATATATATATATATATATATAGATAGATAAAAAATAGAAAAGATAAAAAATAATAAGAAAGAAACGGAAAAAAATGAAAGGCTAATATAATAAAGCGTATCACATTCTTCCGACAGAGAGAGAGAGAGAGAGAGAGAGAGAGAGAGAGAGAGAGAGAGAGAGAGAGAGAGAGAGAGAGAGAGAGAGAGAGAGAGAGAGAGAGAGAGAGAGAGAGAGAGAGAGAGAGAGAGAGAGAGAGAGAGAGAGAGAGAGAGAGAGAGAGAGAGCGAGAGACTCGCCCTGAAAGCCTGGCCGCGGCACCGTTTCAACGCTTCACTCGGGAGGTGCTAAATAATGAGAAAAAAAGAGGAAACAATACAGAGGAGAGAAGCATCTCATCATCTTTCCTCCCGTAATGGCGCCAAAAACAGCTTTCGACGCCGAGTGTGTGGGCAGAAAAAAGGTCAACACCGGAAAGAAATGGAGTGGAAAAAAATGTATCTGATTAAATGAAATTAAATAAAATGAATAAATAAATGTTCCCATACACAAAAAAGAAGAGGATAAGAATGAATACAAATACACAATACTCAACATAGAAAAAACACCAACAAGCTAGGCAAAAAAAACGATGGAAAGAAATACAAGCAAGCAGATTAAAACAAACGCGTCTCAAGATGGATAAAAACGAAAAATTACACATGTAGAAAAAAAAATTATAGAACGAAATGCAAAAAAAAAAAAAAGGAAAACTTAAACAAATGGAAAAGCAAATGGTAATAGACAAACAAGCAAATAAGTCAACAAACATACAAAACAAACACATCAAAGGTTTGTAAAAAGTAAAATAACAAATAAAGATCCAAAAAAGGGAGATAATGCAAAAAAAAAAATAGAAAGCAATCAAACAAATGTCCAAAGAAGGAAAAGTAAAATACCAAAAAGTCAAACACACAAACCAAAAAAAAATAAATATTCCATTATTAGTATTTCCTTCATGATTATATATTTTTTTGCCTTAACTAAAAGAAGCATTTAAGTTGCAATTTTTTTTCATTTATGGCACCTAATAATACAAAAAAATACAGTTCGTATTATTATGAACGGCAATGCGTATTTTGCCTTCCCTTGTCGGTTTCTTTCAGTCTTCATTCTTTCTTCTCATGAAGTCAACTTCGGCCATTACGGCGGCCAGGCGAAGAAAATTGGGTGTTTTTTGGAGTGGGTTTGAAGCAGCCAGTTTAATCCTCTTTCCTATTTTTTTTCTCCTCATTATTCTCTTCGTCTTCTCTCTTTCTACCATTTTCATTCCCGTAAATCATTATTCCTCTTCGTTAATTTTCTATATTTCTTGCCTCATCTCCTAGGAATTCCTGCAACATCATCATCATATTCACCCTTGTTCGTTTCCTTCTCTCTCTTCTTCCTTCCTCCATCCACTTTCATATCTTATACATCTTTTTTCCTCTCTTCCTCCTCTTGCTGCTTCTTCCTTCTTCTCTGTATTAACTACTTTCTCCATTTCTGTCTTCTATCTATTTATTTATTTCCTTTCTTCACCTCCGTTATATCTCTTACAGCCTCCTTCCTCCCTCGCTTCTCTTACATCTTATTTCCTCCTCTTCCTTCACAATATTATCTATAATTCTCCTCTTCCTCATCTTTATCATGATATATTTCTCTCCTCTGCTCCTTTTTCTTCTCCACCATCTTCATATCTTGTAAACCTTTCATCCTCTCTTTCTCCCTCGTTCTATTACATATCATCGATTACCTTCCTCCTTTTCGTCTTGTTGCTCTTGATATATTTAGTGTTGCTCTTTCTTCATCACCTTCATATTTTAGGCATCCTTCTTTCTCTATTACTAAATTTTCTTCATCTTTCTTCTCCATATTATCTTTTACCTTCCTCTTGTCCTCTTCTTTCTCTTTACATATTTATCACTTCTGCTCTTTCTTCATCACCTTCATATTTCATCCATCCATCTTTCTCTATTACTCACTTTTCTTCACCTTTCTTCCCATATTGTCTATTATTACTCACTTTTCTTCCCATATTGTCTATTATTCTTTCCTTCCTCGTCTTCTTTTCCTCCGTACATTTGCTGCCTTGGTCTTTCCCTCCTTTATCATACCTCATATTTCCTTCACACTTTTTCGATGCATATTTTTTTGCCTTTCTACTTGTTTTTCCTTACTTTTACCTAGTTCATTCCTTCAATTCCTTTTCTTTAATCTTTCGTTACAACCTTCAGTACGTGTTCGTGCCATTTACTTCATATAATGAATCCTCTAACTCATGCCGCGCCTTCAACCATTTTCATACCGCACATTTCGTAATTTTAGTAAGCTCGAATTCTTTTCTCTTTCCGTTCTTTCAGTATCTAATGGATCCTTGCTAATATCACTTCTTAATCCACGCAACCTTAAAGTGTATTGTATTTATATTTTAGCTTTCAGTCACACTATTACGCTACTTTCATCTTATTCTTGCCCAATTAATCCGTCCGCTACCACGAGCTTCCTAACTAAGTAAACTCAACGTGCATATCATCTTTAGTTCTTTCATTTCACTAACTATCTTTTTTCATTCTCTTCGTGTTCAAATGCCGCTTATATTAAAAATAAACTAAGTATTTCCTTTCCTTTACAAATACTTTAATGCTACCTGCTTCCTAACCTAAGGAGACCTCCACAGTGTTTTTTTTTTTTTTTTTTACTTTTCTTTACGTTATATTTTTCACTCTTCAACTCCCCCGCCTCGCAGTTTTTCTTTCCTTCTATTTTTCTAATAACTGTTCAAATACCGCTTACTTTCTAATAAGCAAGCAAATTAAACTCCCTTTTCCTTGTAAGTGTTCTAATGCGACCTATGTCCTAATCCACGTAGGCTAACACTACATTTTTTTTACTCATATTTCTTCTTCTACTGATATTTTCCACTCCCTTCAAGCCCCGCCTAGCTGCATTTATTTATTTTCTTACAAGTGTTCCAATGACATCTACTTTGTAATACTGTAAGCAATTCGTACAGCGTTCTCTGAAAACTGCTTTCTCACCTACTTCTTAAACCAAATAAGCCACAAGTGCATATTTTTACTCCTCTTTTACTTAATATTTTCACTTTTCAGTGCCGCCTCGCTGTTCGCTATTCCTCCTGTCTCCTTTCGATCCCCAACACGCTGCCACAGTGATTACGAAAGTACGCCTTAGACTCCCTCCGCTTACTCCTTCCCACCGCTCTCCTTCCCTCCCTCTCTCCTCCCTCACTCTTACCTCTTGCCCATGTGACCCTCTAACCCTGCCTCTTTCTTTTCTTTTTTCTTTCTTTCTTTTTCCTCCCTGATCTCTCTCTCTCTCTCTCTCTCTCTGTCTCTCTCTCTCTCTGTCTCTCTCTGTCTCTCTCTCTCTCTCTCTCTCTCTCTCTCTCTCTCTCTCTCTCTCTCTCTCTCTCTCTCTCTCTCTCTCTCTCTCTCTCTCTCTCTCTGTCTCTCTCTCTCTCTCTCTCTCTCTCTCTCTGTCTCTCTCTCTCTCTCTCTCTCTCTCACTTCTGTGGAAATAAACTTATTATTATTATTATTATTATTACTCTCTCTCTCTCTGTCACGCATAAGAACGAATAACAAACGAAATGGCGGATGCAAGGAGACAGACAATCAGTCACACACACACACACACACACACACACACACACGTTTTCTGCTCGCGTGCGCTTATGGGGGAGAGAGAGAGAGAGAGAGAGAGAGAGAGAGAGAGAGAGAGAGAGAGAGAGAGAGAGAGAGAGAGAGAGAGAGAGAGAGAGAGAGAGAGAGAGAGAGAGAGAGAGAGAGAGAGAGAGAGAGAGAGAGAGAGAGAAAAATAGATAAACTAACACACACAAAAAGATAGAGAGGTGAATCAGAATAAAAACAAGAAAAAGAAATGACAGAGAATTAAGAAACACCTGGGAAACAACAAAATGGTGTTGCTAGTGCGCCAATTTTGTGTTGCGAGGAGGAGGAGGAGGAGGAGGAGGAAATAGGAAGAAGGAGAAAGAGGAGAGAAAAGAAGACTGCAACACCTCCGGATATTGAGTGTTACTTTATAGGGCGAGTTTGTGAGAACCTGAAATTGTGTTGTGTCATGCAAGGAAGGGGAGGAGGAAGGAAGGAAGGAAGGAAGGAGGGAAGGAAGGGAGGAGAGAAAGAAAAGAGAAGGAAGGAAAGAGGTAAAGAAGGAAGGTATGAGAGAGGGAAGCAATGAATGATGGATGGATGGAAGGGAAGAGGGAAAAAGGATGAAAGTATGAAGGATGAAGTAACCATGAAGGAAGGGCATGAGGAAAGAAAGGGAGTGAAATAATGCAAGTAAAAAAAGTAAAAAAAAAAAAATGAAGAAAAAGTAAAAAAAAATAGAGTGGAAAGGGATGAGATGAGGAAAAGTAAGTCACTGGGAAGGAAAGAAAGGAAGGGCGGGCGAAAAAAATAGGAATAAAAATGAGAAGGGTGACATATAGCGATAACGAGGAAAGGATAAAGGAAACGAGATAAAGAAAGGGATTAGAAACGAAAAAATAAAGCAATACATAGAGAATCCAAACATGGAGAAAAATAAAGAAACCAAGGAAACAGACAAGAAAGAAAGGAAAGAAAAAGGAAGAATATAAATGAGAAGGAAGGAAGGAAGGAAGGAAGGAAGGAATGATGTAACTAGGGAAGAAGAGAAGGGAAGGTAGGAAAAAGGGAAGCCAGCATGAAGAGAAAGAAAGAAAAGAGGCAAGGAAAAGGAGATGGGACGAATCAGGTATTCTTTCTTCACTCGTTTTCATGTCCTCTTTGATTTTTACTATAAACGGAATCATTCGATGATCGCTGTCGCTGAATTATGTACCAACATTGAAATCATTAACTAGGCTGTCTTTAGGTGTGAGAACAAGATCGAGGATGTTATTTTCGCGAGTTGGTTTATGCACATCCCGATAGAGCGCACTTTCTAATATGTTACTTTATAGATCGTGACCTGAGTGTATATTTAACGTGTTCCCCAACTTTTACTTGGTGTTAAGCTCTCCCATAATTTCAGCTTCAAATTGATTGCATATGTTAGAAATTTGTTCGAACAGTTTTTTGTCTATTTGCATTGCTTGGTTTGGAGGTCTATAAACAATGCCAATAACGAATTTACTTGAACGGTTTTTAATTTCTACGAAAAACGGTGTTCATATTATTTATTCTTCTACTGACGCTTATGGTTAATAACACGTGATTTAAACCAGCTCGAATATATAAGATGACGCCACCACCAACCCGTTTTTTCTGGTGCAAAGAAAAATTGAATAGCCAGGTAAGTTAAATTCCGCAATAAAATCTCTGTTATTTGTATTCAACCATGACTCCGCGACGGCGATAATGTGGACGTTTTCCGTTGCAGAAAGTTCTTCCAGGTCTATGAATTTATTTCGAATGCTGCGGGCGTTTACGTAACACACGTTTATATGGTTATGGTGGGATTGGTTGGTGGTCCTTTGATTGTTTACGTGGCGTTCTCTGTCGGGGTTCGCTGTTTTTTTTTTTGTTTTTTTTTTCTGAAAAATTACACCTGCTCATTAAGGAGTCTTCCAAGTCTAGCCGCCCCGACGGGATTTAGGTGCACACCATCGCGTTCGTACAAGTCATTTGCACCATAGAAGTTATTCCAAAAGTTCACAAACTCGACATTTTCTTGAGCACATAATGACTTCAGTCGGTTCTTAATGCTGAAGGTTTTACTGTAAAAGGCGTTAGTTTCTCTCATCCGCGGGAGGATACCAGATATCATTATGTTGTTTGTTTTTTCTTCTGAACGATTTGCCTTTACGTCGTTCGTTCCTACATGGATGACGAACAGTGAGTTTTGGTCTGAGCCGGTCATAGCATCGTCGCGCGCCGCAGTGATGCCATCTACACCTATACCAGGGAAACACATGCGCTTACGTTTCATAATTATGAAGCACGACCGCAAAATTTTGTTAACTGACCTCTGATCATGGAATCGCCAATTAACCGGATTTCGTGTTCCTTCAACTTTTACCTTTAAAATAGCAAATCGTTTGAAGGTCGTAAGTTCCAACCTTTTCTTATATATATCTGGCTCCATTCCTTACAGGAATGAAACCGTCATCAGGTGCTACGGTACTCGAATTCGTCGTGACTTGGGCATAGATCGGCTCGGTCGGGTTAAACATAGAAGGGGCAGCGTCGCTAGTCTACGGCATAACTATGTTGGCCGCAACAAACTCCTTCAGGGATTCGTGTTGTTTTTCTAAATGTCATATTTCATTTTCAAATCGTCGTACTTACGGTCGCTAACACAAAAGCGACAAGCAGAGGAGTTACTAAAATACTTAGGAGCGAACTCTCGCAACATACTGCAATCTCTCCAGGTTGACGGATTACATTTGAATTAGCAATTTCTTAACTGACAATGAAAGCAAATAGAGCGCAGTTATTGTAGGAAAATCTTGTGGGTGTCACCATAATACAAGGAAGAGGGAGGAGGAGGAGGAGGAGGAGGAGGAGAGGAGGAGGAGGAGGAGAGACATGGAGGAGGAGGACGAGGAGGAGGATGAGGAGGAGGAGGAGAATTTAAAATATCTTCTTAATCCCATCTCCTTTTTCCTTCCCTTCTTCCCCCTTCCTTCCTTGAGAGAGAGAGAGAGAGAGAGAGAGAGAGAGAGAGAGAGAGAGAGAGATGAGAGAGAGAGGAGAGAGAGAGAGAGAGAGAGAGAGAGAGAGAGAGAGAGAGAGAGAGAGAGAGACTACACCAGAAGAGAATAGAGGAGAGAGAGAGAGAGAGAGAGAGAGAGAGAGAGAGAGAGAGAGAGAGATAGAGAGAGAGAGAGAGAGAGAGAGAGAGAGAGAGAGAGAGAGAGAGAGAGAGAGAGAGAGAGAGAGAGAGAGAGAGAGGTGGGGTAGAGTTTATGAATGTAAGCCACCTCTGGATTCTCTCTCTCTATTTTCTCTCCCTCCCAGCTCCTCCCTCACCCCCCCCGGGCAACACACAACAGTCTTTGACTATGACATATCTTGGTCAGCTATTCAATGTGTTTATCTTCTCTCTCTTCTCTACTCTCTCACACACACACACACAGTAAAAATAGAAGCTGAAAAAAAATGAAAAGATAATAAAAGCGAAAGTAGATTTCTAGAAAGTTTTGAAAGGAAAAGAATGTCAAATAAGAAAAATATAAACATGAAATCAGGTGTCTTGGAGGAGCCATTCTGCCTTGATCGTCGCTGTCAACTGTCCGCCAATCAGCCAACATTGGGCAAGGCAACAACAATAACAGCAAGAGGAGGACGGTGGGGAGAGCTGATGGACATTTCCCCTTCTTTCTCTCGTCAGCTGTGGTCTTCAGTCCCTTTTACTTCTTTCCTTCACTTCCTCTTTGCTTCTCCCTTTCTCTCATGCTGTTCCTATTCCTCTACTCTTTCTTCCTTCTCCTTATTTCCTTTCCCTTCTTTCTCTCCCCTTTCCTCAGTTTCCGCAATCCACTTCCTTACTACTACTTCTTTTTCCACTTTTCCGTTCTTTTCATCCCCTTTCAGTCCTCTTCATCTCCGTAACTCCACCACCCATCTCTGGTTCCTCCACTTTTCCTCCTCATTTCTCCGCCTCATTTCCAATCTTCCTTCCTTTTCTCTTACCTGGCCTCCTCCAATGACGGACATCCCTAATGAAACAAATCATTAACAGACAAAAAAGAATCAAAGAAAAAATAAATATATAGAAAAAAATAAATATGGAAAAAATAATACTGATGAATTATGACGATTAGGGCGTCGAGCCGTTTCTTTGGTAATGTTTTTTTTCTTTTTTTCTCTTTTTTGGCGATTAAGTGATTTCAATATGATCACCGAATCAACTCTTAGACCATCCGATCGCTTGTTTGATGCGGCTGTTGAGGCGGTAATCCGATTAGCTAAGCCAGGGCGATGGGGAGAGATGGGAGGGAAGGAGGATGTAATGTCAGAATAGAGGAGGGAGGATGATTGCAAGGTGTAAAAAAGGGTGAAGTGAGAGTAAAGAGAAATTGGGGACATTTACAATAAGAAGAAGGAGGAGGGCGAGAGGAGGAAGAGGAGGAGTAACAGTAGAGAAGGGTGGGAGATTGATGAGGGAGGCATGGATAGAGGGTAGGGAAGAAAGGAAGAAGGCTGGAGTGTGTGTGTGTGTGTGTGTGTGTGTGTGTGTGTGTGTGTGTGTGTGGATTAGAAAATAACCATATCTTCGTTCAATTATGACTAACTACTACTACTACTACTACTATTACTGTGCCTACTACTATTACTGCACTACTACTACTACTGCCAGTACTACTACTACTACTACTACTACTACTACTACTACTACTGCCATTACTACTACTACTACTGCCATTACTACTGCTACTACTACTACTACTACTACTACTACTACTACTACTATTACTACTACTACTACTACTGCCATTACTACTACTACTACTACTACTACTACTACTACTACTACAACTACTAGTGCTATCACTACTACTACTACTAATACTATTACCATTACTATTACTATTACTATTACTACTATTTCTTACTACACCTGTACTACTACTACCACCACCACCACACTACTACTACTACTACTACTACCTACTACCACCACCACCACCACTACTACTACTACAGCTACTATTTTTCAACTATTTCAACTAAGTACTACTGCTACTACACTACTACTACTACTACTACTACCTACAACTGCTACTACAACCAAAACTATTACTTTCATTATTACTTTAACTTCTACTTTATGCTAAACTGCTGCTTTGTCTCCTCCCCTCCACCGCCTCCCACCACCACCTCTCACTCCTCCACCATCACCACCACCACCACCACCTCCCTCCTCCCCCTCCTCCTTCTCCTCCTCCCACCACCTGTATCCACCCCTGCAAACAGACACGCTCCTCTCTCGCCTTGTAAACTGAAGGAAGAGAACGAGGTGTTGAGGGGCTGGTGAGGAAGGTGGAAAGAGAGTGGAAGGGGAAGGAGAGTGAAGAGATAAAGGGAAGAGGTGAAGGAGAGGAAGAGTGGGGAAGGCAAGGATGAGAATATATTAGGATAAATCGCTGAACATTTGTTTTACAATGCCGCGCTCATGTAAACAGAGACGTCACTGGAGACCCACGTGTGTACGCGTTACTGGATTGAAGTTTCTTGCTGTAGAACAATGACAGGTGTGCTGTTTACGGCGGTACTAACAATAACAGGTGTAGGCTAGGAAAGCTTAATTTTTATCGTTTTCCCAAGACAAGTCCTTAGTTTGACAGTGGATGCATGCGTGTAGTCGTAAAGATAAGTTAAATCCAGATACGCAGAGTTTGTTCAGGGTATTTCAAGGCGACAGACAACACACAGCACTACATTATCATCCCAAAACAGAAGAAATGAAACCAGGTAAGCAATGCATTTCCCATCGCTCCAGTGCAGTTTTTCTTCTTATCTTTTACGTTATTTGGGGGTATTTAACTATGTAGAAAGCATATAAAAGATTAGGAAGGTTTGTGTTGTCTTAAATAGGTGATAACAGAAATAACGAGGAATCAACAAAATAGTAATCATTCTGAGGAGAATTGATAATGTATTGTCTACGGTTTCTCTGTGCTTAATTTATTGTAACCATCAATAAGAACTATAACAAGTCTAATGATAGTTATTTGGACTAAAACTGAACAGAAAAGATACACAGAAACGTGTAATGACGTGAAAAGAAAAGTTAGGTAGACATATGGAGGAATGTTAGATGTGAGGCAAAGGATGGGCGAGACATGAAATGGATAGGGATGAATGTATAAGAGTGATGTTAATGAATAAGTACAGTAGAAACCTTAATACTCCTCTTAATGGAGATATAAAGGACCAGGTAGGAAAAATCGAGCTAGTAAGTATTTTTTTACATATTTTTGTTATAACTATTTACAAGGGTAATTCTAGGTTTTAATGTAAAAATAAGGCATGTACATTAACATATGTGTACATCAATTCCTTAATAATCTCTCATAATGGAGAAATAAGAGGAAAATGGAGCTAGGCTGTGGAACTTGGCTGGAGTCACAATCGGTGTGATCCTTTTTTGTACATGCCGTGCTGGGTTGTTACAATATATCCCAGGCTTTATGAAGAAAATACCTGAAAAGATCCAAGAAGCTAGGTATGGCTTTAGCAGTTGTTAACCAGCTTAAAAATATGTAAAAGTGTCGATCGTTCCACCACTACCACCCGCCTTCTCTCAGGGTTTTGCCAAAGGTCTATAGAATTCTTGTTCAATACTAATACCACATCATATTAAAACTACCTGTGCAACTATTATCTGTTTCAGAGAACACCACACTTCATATATGATGTAAACTTGAATAAAACCAAGATTCGAATGAGATTCTTGCTGAGGAAGGTCTCCAGCGCGTCACCGCCGTGACGTCACAGAACGTGACGTCATGGCTGAGTTGATGACGTTTCACTGAACCATCCTTAGTTTGTCTCTCATCCTTGGGAAGGAGAGAGGAGGGAAAGAGGGTGAAGGGAAGAGGTGAGGGAAGAGGGTGAGAGGGAAAGAGTGAGAGGAATAAGGTAAATAATGAGAAGAAGAAAATGACTGGTAAAAGAAGGAAAAGGAAAATAAATGAGAATGACAAATATGTGTGTGTGTGTGTGTGTGTGTGTGTGTGTGTGTGTGTGTGTGTGTGTGTGTGTGTGTGTGTGTGTGTGTGTGTGTGTGTGCGTGAGAGTAAATCTGATCTCCCATGAAATCAACAGCAAAATAATGTATATCGCATTGCTTAAAACATTTTCAGGTTCACTCAAATTAATGTAAACTTTAATATCTCGCCAAAAATATCCTCGCCATGAATTGCAGATGCAGAAGAATAGAGACAAGTGCGGGTCAGGGAGGGAGGGAGGGAGGGAGAGAAGCAGGGAGGGAGGGAGGAGAGTCTGTTGTTTCGGGAAGTAAGGGAGAGAGGGTTTGGAGGGAGAGGAGCAAGGGAAGGAGAGAGGAAGGAGGAAGGGAGAGGAGGGAGGCAATGAGTGAGTGTTTTGTTTCTGAAGTAGGCTGTGGAGGAGGAGGAGAAGGATAAATAATAGGAATACATAGGAAGAACAGACACCAGAAGACCTATCGGTCTATGGTGAGGGTGTCTGTTTACTACCGCTACTACTAGTAATCTACGTGTGGTAGAACAGGACAGAATAGATGAAGGAGTAGAATGAGAGGGAGGGACATGAGGCGGGGTATATTTAGAAGCAAAGAAACTGAAGAAAAATGAGAGAAACCTGTAGCACAGTAAATACACACACACACACACACACACACACACACACACACACACACACACACACACACACACACACACACACTGTTTATTTTCCTGTATCTTTCTATCAATACCCAAACGGATGAGTTACTTGCCTACGTTGACGTAGAAAGTCCGGACGTGATTGCCATCACCGAAACGTGGGCCACCTCTGACCACCTAATGACCGAATTCTCAATTCCAGGATACGAGCTTCTACAAAAACAGACTTCACAAGAAAGAGGAGGTGGCATCTGTTACGTCAAGAACAAATACCCTGCCGTGGAAGTAACCAAAGGAGACTCAGAGAAATATGACACAGTATATTTTGAACTGGAGACTAGCAAGCACAACAAAATAACTATTTGAGCCGTTAACAGACCTACAAAGAAACAAGAATCGGACGACGAATCGCTGTACGAAGAAATCCACACCGTAACGCAAAACAAACAATCAGTCATTATCAGGGACTTTAACTGTGCTAACATTGACTGGACCACGATGATTGGAGATCGGAGGGTAATAGATTGCTCGAGATGTTAGAAGAGACTTTTCACTCAGATTGTTACCCGACCGACGAGGAAAAATAACATATTAGACCTAGTACTCGTGAGTGATTCAGATCTCACACGTGAATGGCCAAGTCGGCGAAAAAACTGGATGGTTGCGATCATCACCTAATCCGCCTAAAGATCAGAACAGACCACAAAAGAGCCAATTTTAATTTCGTCGTGAGCTGCTAACCCAGACAACTTAGAACCCATGACATACACTCCTGTGGACGGAGTGGAATGGCTTCAAGAACAAACTCCTGGAGGTAGAGAGAACAACTGTTCCCATGAAGACAAGGAGAACAAATAATGCCACAAGCCCACCATGGATGACTACCCAGGTTCGACGGGCGATTAATTTAAAGAAGAGAAAATACAACTCGCTCAAAGAAAACGGCACTGACGAGGCACGCGAACAATACCATCAAAGCCTCAGAGCTTGCAGAACACTCATTCGCCAGCGTAAACGCGACTATGAAAAGCAAATCGCACGCGAAGCCAAGTCCAACCTGAAAAGTCTTCACGTATATAAGAACCAAAAAGAAGACAAAAAGCAATATCGGTCCCTTAAAAGATGAAAGTGACGTACTAACACAGGACAGTAGCCAAATGGTCGAAATCCTGAACAGAAACTTGGCGTCTGTGTTCACGGTCGAGAATACCCAGTCCGTACCCGAGAGCCCTACCCCACCGATGGGAATCACTCCCCTAGAAATTGAGACAATCGAAGAACGGGATGTGAAGAAGTACCTAGACAAACTCGAGACAAACAAGTCCACCGGACCCGACGATTTGTCACCCAGGCTGCTCAAGGAACTCAAGCAGCAAATCCTCAAGCCACTCACCACCATCTACAATCTGTCACTACAACAAAACAAAGTCCCAAAAGACTGGAAACAAGCGAATGTAACTCCGATCTACAAAAAGGGAGACAAAAGTGTGGCCCTAAACTACAGACCAATCAGCCTGACCTCTGTGGCGGGAAAAATCCTCGAGAAGATCATCAGAGACAAACTCGTTAGGTTCCTTGAAGACAACAACATCATTTCCGATGCTCAGCACGGTTTCAGGAACAAGCGCTCATGCTTAACCAATTTATTGGACTTCTTCCAAGGTTTCTATGAAAACTGGGATAATCATATCCCCAGCGATGTTATATATCTAGACTTTCAGAAAGCCTTTGACAAAGTGCCACGAAGACTCCTCAAGAAACTCAAGTCGGCGGGATTAGGCGGCAATCTGACAGCTGAATCAAGACTGGCTCACTGAAGAAAACAACGAGATGTACCAACGGACAGGCCTCCGAGTGGTTCCCGGTCACAAGTGGAGTGCCACAGGGGTCAGTGCTGGGATCCATACTTTTCATCATATATATCAACGACCTAGAACTAGGATTAAACCAATCTTTCAAAATTTGCCGACGACACAAAGATGGGTGGAAGGCCCTCACAACGGCAGACAGCAAAATTATCCAGAGAGACCTGACCAGATCACTGGTGGTCAGAAAATGGCAGATGTCCTTCAACACTGCCAAATGTAAAGTAATTCATATCGGATCCAGAAAAAGCAACCACACATACCACATGGGTGGCGAACCACCACATGTTGTGCAAGAGAGAAAGAGACCTCAGGGTCACCATCAGCAGTGACTTGAAACAAATAAAACACTACAAGTCCGCCTGTAAGAAAGCCAATACAATGCTTGGGTTCATATCGAGGAACTTCGAACACAAGACGCCGGGAGTTATGTTATCCTTGTACAATTCGCTGGTAAGGCCCACCTGAATACGCCGTGCAATTCTGGTCTCCTAATTACAGGAAAGACATTGAATTACTTGAGAGAGTACAGCGCCGCCACGAAGATGATACCATCACTGAGGACGAAGCCCTATGAAGAGCGACTCGAGCGACTCCAACCTTCACGTTGGAAAGAGACGCCTGCGGGGAGACATGATAAGTCTTTAAGTACCTGAACAAGCTCAGCAACGTTGATCACTCCAAACTCTTCACGCTACAAACCAACCTGAGAACAAGAAACAACGGAAAAACAATTCAAGCAAAGCGATGCAATACTGACATCGGAAGGAGTTACTGAATAGAGTTGTTCGCCAGTGGAACAGCCTTCCTGCAGAAGTGGTTAGCGCAGAGACCATCAACTCCTTCAAGAAACGCATTGATCGCCACTTTGCTGCATCGGGAGTGAACTGAACGTTCCCAAGAGTAGATACACAAGTGCTTTAATCCTTCCCTGCAAGCCACTCCTATGGCAAACGGATTGATTGAATCACTGAACGCAGGCAGCCTAGTAATGAGCCAACAGGCTTTCTGCTGCCTGCTAGTCCATGTTTCCATGTTTCCATGTTTCTTCCTCCGCCTCCTGCTCCTCCTCCACCCCTGACAGACGAGACTGGATCTGTAACTCAGGACAGTAAACAGATGGCCAGAATCCTCAACAGTAACTTCGCATCCGTATTCACAGTCGAGGACATCGAAACCATTCCCGAGGGCCCTGACCCGCCGAGTGAGATCACGCCCTTGGAAATTGACTCAATATGCGACCAAGAAGTAAAAAAGTACTTGGACAAACTCGACACGAACAAGTCAACGGGACCCGACAGTTTGTCCCCGCGGTTATTAAAAGAGCTTAAACAACAAATACTTCAACCACCCACTAACATATTCAACTGGTCAGTTCAACTGAACAAGGTCTTGGAAAACTGGAAGATGGCGAACGTAACACCGATTTTCAAAAAAGGAGACAAAAGCGTTGCATTAAAATACAGGACCATACGTTTGACATCAGTGGCAAGAAAAATACTCGAAAAGATTATTAGAGATAAACTTGTTAAGTTTCTAGAAAACAATAATATAATCTCCGACACCCAGCATGGCTTCAGAAACAAGGGCTCCTGCCTTTACGAACTCATTAGACTTCTTCCAAGGTATATATAAGAACTGGGATGCCCACATCCCCAGTGATGTTATATACCTGGACTTTCAGAAAGCCTTCGACAAGGTACCGCACGAGCAACTCCTTAAGAAACTGCACTCGGCGGGCATTGGAGGCAATCTGATCGCGTGGATAAGAGATTGGCTCACCGACAGGAAATAACGAGTCCTACTCAACGGACAGCCTTCCGATTGGCTTCCAGTCACTAGTGGAGTGCCTCAAGGGTCAGTGCTGGGACCTCTTTATAATATATATCAATGACCTAGAATCAGGACTGAAATCTACAATATCGAAATTTGCAGATGACACCAAGGTGGGTGGAGAGGCCCTCACAAAGACCGACTGCGAAATCATTCAGAAAGACCTCAATCACATTATCGAATGGTCGGAAAAATGGCAAATGTCTTTTAATGTTGACAAATGCAAAGTCATGCACATTGGGTCCCAAAATAGTAACCACACGTACATCATGAATGGGAGACCTCTGCAGGCGATGCAGGAGGAATAGGATCTTGGAGTCTCTATCAGCAGTGACCTGAAACACGCGAATCACTGTAATAAAGCATACAACAAAGCCAACACTATGCTCGGGTTCATAGCAAGGAACTTCAGTGTAAAACGCCAGACGTGATCCTTGTATAATTCCTTGGTAATACCGCACCTCGAGTATGCAGTACAGTTCTGGTCTCCTAATTACATAAAGGGCTCAACGACGCGCCACAAAGATGATTCCAACCTTAAGGGCTCAACCGTACGAGGAACGACTCAAGCGACTCAATCTCTTGACATTGGAGAAAAGACGCCTACGAGGGGATATGATTCAAGTCTTCAAGTATCTGAAAAAGTTCAATAACGTCGATTATTCCAAATTCTTTGAGCTGCAAACCAACTCAAGAACTAGAAATAACGGTTTACCCATTCAGTCGAATCGATGTAACACAGACATTGGAAGGAGTTTCTTTTCAAACCGAGTCATCCGCCACTGGAACAATCCTCCCTCAGATGTAGTAAATGCGAATACCATCAACTCCTTCAAATATAGAATCGACCGTCATTTCGCTGCGTCGGGAGTAAACTGAATAACGAGGGGCTTCCATCTGCTCCTCAATATCGAGGTGCTTTCATCTGTTAATCAAGCCCCAAGTGGCGGTCGAGCAGATTAAATCACCCAAGCGGGCGACCTCTTAATGAGACAATAGGCTTTCTGTTGCCTACATTTCCATGTTTCCATGTTTTCTAGTTCTTCTCTTTCCCGTGTTGTTGAAATATAGATGGAGAAGTAAAAGAAGATAGAAGGAGACAGACAGATAGAAAGATACAGGAAAATAAACAGTGTGTGTGTGTGTGTGTGTGTGTGTGTGTGTGTGTGTGTGTGTGTGTGTGTGTGTGTGTGTGTGTGTGTGTGTGTGTATTTACGGTGCTACAGGTTTCTCGCATTTTTCTTCAGTTTCTTTGCTTCTAAATATACCCCGCCTCATGTCCCTCCCTCTCATTCTACTCCTTCATCTATTCTGTCCTGTTCTACCACACGTAGATTACTAGTAGTAGCGGTAGTAAACAGACACCCTCACCATAGACCGATAGGTCTTCTGGTGTCTGTTCCTCCTATGTATTCCTATTGTATTTATCCTCCTCCTCCTCCTCCTCCACAGCCTACTTCAGAAACAAAACACTCACTCATTGCCTCCCTCCTCTCCCTTCCCCCTTCCTCTCTCTCCTTCCCTTGCTCCTCTCCCTCAAAACCCTCTCTCCCTCACTTCCCGAAACAACAGACTCTACTCTCCTCTCTCCCTCCCTGCTTTTCTCCCTCCCTCCCTGACCCGCACTTGTCTCTATTCTTCTGCATCTGCAATTCATGGCGAGGATATTTTTGGCGAAATATTAAAGTTTTCATTAAATTGAGTGAACCTGAAAATGTTTTAAGCGGTGCGATATACATTATTTTGTTGTTGATTTCATGGGAGATCAGATTTACACACACACACACACACACACACACACACACACACACACACACACACACACACACACACACGCACGCACACGCGCACGCACACACACACACACACACACACACACACACACACACTCTTCCCCATATTTGTCATTCTCATTTATTTTTCCTTTTTCATTCTTTTACCAGTCATTTTTTCTTCTTCTCATTATTTACCTTATTCCTCTCACTCTTTCCCTCGCACCCTCTTCCCCTCACCCTCTTCCCTTCACCCTCTTTCCCTCACGCTCTCCTTCCCAAGGATGAGAAACAAACTAAGGATGGTTCAGTGAAACGTCATCAACTCAGCCATGACGTCACGTTCTGTGACGTCACGGCGGTGACGCGCGCTGGAGACCTTCCTCAGCAAGAATCTCATTCGAATCTTGGTTTTATTCAAGGATTTACACATCATATATGAAGTGTGGTGTTCTCTGAAACAGATAATAGTTGCACAGGTAGTTTTAATATGATGTGGTATTAGTATTAGACAAGAATTCTATTGACCTTTGGCAAAACCCTGAGAGAAGGCGGGTGGTAGTGGTGGAACGATCGACACTTTTTACATATTTTTAAGCTGGTTAACAACTGCTAAAGCCATACCTAGCTTCTGCTTGGATCTTTTCAGGTATTTTCCTTCATAAAGCCTGGGATATATTGTAATAACCCAGCACGGCATGTACAAAAAAAGGATCACACCGATTGTGACTCCAGCCAAGTTCCACAGCCTAGCTCCATTTTCCTCTTATTTCTCCATTATGAGAGATTATTAAGGATTTGATGTACACATATGTTAATGTACATGCCTTATTTTTACATTAAAACCTAGAATTACCCTTGTAAATAGTTATACAAAAATATGTAAAAAGTACTTACTAGCTCGATTTTTCCTACCTGGTCCCTTTATATCTCCATTAAGAGGGAGTATTAAGGTTTCTACTGTACTTATTCATTAACATATCACTCTTATACATTCATCCCCTATCCATTTCATGTCTCGCCCATCCTTTGCCTCACATCTAACATTCCTCCATATGTCTACCTAACTTTTCTTTTCACGTCATTACACGTTTCGTGTATCTTTTCTGGTTCAGGTTTTAGTTCCAAATAACTATCATTAGGACTTGGTGTTATAGTTCTTATTGATGATTACAATAACAAATTAAGCACAGAGAAAACCGGGACAATAAGACATCACTCCTCTCAGAATGGATTACTATTTTGTTGATTCCTCGTTATTTACTCTTGTTATCACCTATTTAAGACAACACGAACCTTCCTTAATCTTTTATATGCCTTCTACATAGTTAAATACCCCATAAATAACGTAAAATGATAAGAAGAAAAAACTGCACTGGAGCGATGTAGGTCATATTGCTTACCTGGATCATTTTCCTGTTTTGGGATGATAATGTAGTGCTGTGTGTTGTCTGTCGCCTTGAAATGACTTGAACAAACTCTGGCAGTATCTGGATTTAACTTATCTTTACGACTACACGCATGCATCCACTGTCAAACTAAGGACTTTGTCTTGGGAAAACGATAAAAATTAAGCTTTCCTAGCTTCTTACACCTGTTATTGTTAGTACCGCCGTAAACAGCACACCTTGTCATTGTTCACAGCAAGAAACTTCAATCCAGTAACGCCGCAGCCACACGTGTGGGTCTCCAGTGACGTCTCTGTTTACATGTGACGTCACGAGCGCGGTGCATTGTGGGAAAAACAAATGTTCCCTTCCCTTCACCATCTCCCCCTCAACAATTCCTCTCGTTCTCTTCCCTTCAGCTTCAATTACAAGGCGAGAGAGGAGCGTGTCTGTCGGCAGGTGTGGGTGATACAGGTGTGCGGTGGAGGAGGAGAAGGAGGAGGGGGAGGAGGAGGAGGTGGTGATGGTGGTGGCGATGGTGGAGGAGTGAGAGGTGGTGGTGGAGGCGGTGGAGGGGGAGGGAGATTAAAAGCAGCAGTTAGTGTTATTGGTAGTAGAAGTTGAAGTAATAATGAAAGTAATAGTTTTGGTTGTAGTAGCAGTTGTGGTAGTAGTAGTAATAGTAGTAGTGGTAGTAGCAGTAGTACCTAGTTGAAATAGTATTGAAAATAGTAGCTGTAGTAGTAGCAGTAGTGGTGGTGGTGGTAGTAGTAGTAGTAGTGGTGGTGGTGGTGGTGGTAGTAGTAGTAGTAATAGTAGGTGTAGTAGTACCAGTAGTAATAGTAATAGTAGTAGTAATGGTAATAGTAGTAGTAGTAGTAGTAGTAGTAGTGATAGCACTAGTAGTTGTAGTAGTAGTAGTAGTAGTAGTAGTAATGGCAGTAGTAGTAGTAGTAATGGCAGTAGTAGTAGTAGTAGTAGTAGTAGTAGTAGTAGTAGTAATGGCAGTAGTAGTAGTAGTAGTAATAGTAGTAGTAGTAATAGTAATAGTAGTAGTAGTGTTAGTAGTAGTTAGTCATAATTCGATCGAAGATATGGTTATTTTTCTAATCTAACACACACACACACACACACACACACACACACACACACACACACACACACACACACACACACACACACACACCTAGCCTTTCCTTTCTTCCCCCCTACCCTCTATCCATGCCCCTCATCAATCTCCCCACCCCTTTCCTCTCTACTGCTACTCTCCCTCCCCTTCTTCCTCCTCTCGCCCCCTCCTCTTCCTTCTTCTTATTGTAAATGTCCCCAATTCTCTTCTTTACTCTCACTCTACCCCTTTACACCCTTGCACCATCCCTCCCCACTCTATTCTGACATTACATCCTCCTCCTCTCCCATCTCTCCATCTTGCTTAGCTAATCGGATTACCACCTCAACAGCCGCATCAAACAAGCGATCGGATATTGAAGAGTTGATTCGGTGATCATACGAAATCACTTAATCGCCAAAAAAGAGAAAAAAAAAGAAAAAAAAAACATTACCAAAGAAACGGCTCGCCGCCCTAATCGTCATAATTCATCAGTATTGTATTTTTTCCATATTTATTTTTTCTATATTTATTTTTTCTTTGATTATTTTTTGTCTGTTATTGATTTATTTCATTAGATGTCCGTCATTGGAGGAGGCTGGTAGGAAGAGAAAAGGAAGGGAAGACGGGAAATGAGGCGGAGAAATGAGGAGGAAAAAAAGTGGAGGAACCAGAGATGGGTGGTGGAGTTGAAGTGAGATGAAGAGGACTGGAAAGGAATGAGAAGAACGGTGTAACGGGCTTGTCGGGGGGCGTTTAAAGGGTGTTGATTAAGACTTCAGCTTCCTTAAGGCGAATTATATTCGTAGCCTTTATGTACAAGAAGCGACGGAGCGAGAGCGACTATCGTTGTGTGTCAGTCGGACTCTCGTGAAGGAGTGGCGAGTTACAGGTTGGAAAATAATTGTTACAATTGGTCACGTATGTCAAGGTGACCTCCACGCACCATCGGAGTGCGAAGTATACAAAACTGAGACGGTAAACACTGACGGACGACATTCCTATAAGGTGGCGTGATCTATCTGTCGTGGGTTTTTCCATTGACAATTGTATGCATAATTCGTGGTGATAGTAAATAATAATAATAATACATTGATATCCTACTATAACACTGCTCGGTCACCTACCAGTGATCGCGACCACGCGATATACAAAAATCTAAATAGCAGTCTAGTTACCATGAACATACATAGCGGGAGTTTGTCAAGCAGACTGCCTATGATACAATTACATTAAAACACTGGCTATGTAAGAACAGATGTGGAGTTATAATATAAATAGTGAGAGGGAAACCACAACGTGTGACATGAAACATAAGAAACCTCTCAAAAGATAAATATAAGGACACATGTATAAGAAGCTATCAACTGGCATAGTTACAGACAATGAAACGTTGATCTAGCTCCTAAAAAAAAATACAGTAGTGAAACACAGTACAATGTTAAGTATAGGAGCAGCCAGGTTTCTGTCCCCTGACTTGTCTGAGAAAAGGAAAAAACTACCTTGCCAGTGGCCTCCCTGCATCCAGTCGCCGTGTCTGCACAACCAAATAATCGTGCAGGACAGAGTTTCTCCTAATAAGGTAGCACATGACGACGAGACTGACGAACATCAGAAACATTGGTACAAAAAATCCAGGGTACAGGTAGGGGAGATGCAAATAATCAGGCAGCGTTTCCTCCAGGGTTTCCGCAAACTCTGTTTTCTTTGCGAAAGACAATGAATTAAGGGAATTAGTCACATACGAGATGCTGGAGAAATGAATGTCATCGAGAGACCGTAGAGGAAACGCTCGATGGGAAATATTGGCCGTGAAAACCAGACGGATCCGGGACGGGTACGTTGTTATGTTAGTGGAGCGGATATAGCATGCTTCCGCTACCATCTTATTTGTCTGCTCTAGCAGTTCCTCAATGTTAGTATGCAATTGCGCAAGTTTTCTACAATTGGCGTTGATCACCCTGCGATTTCGAGCAGCAAAGGAAAGTACATGAGCGTAGTGGTCCGCAAATCGCGAACGTCCTCGTCGGTAGCCGTACCGAAAAGGAACTTTGAGGCGGACCCAACGATGTTGAGCAACCCCTCTTTACCTGAGAGTGAACTGAGTGAAAACTATAATCCATGTTTACCTCATCAACTTTTCCCGTAAGAACAGAATCCTATCCTCCAGTAGTTGAAAAGAGTCAGAGAGTTGGTACTAGAAGGTGCCTTTGATTCTCTAGTCTTGGTAGCCCGTATGGCGTCTGCCATGCCGATTAGTTTTTCTGAGACTATCCTGATTGTGTCCGTGGTGTTGGTCAAGGAAGTATATGGATGTTTTACGAGGAGCACATCTTCTATGAGGAAGACCTCTCCTATGTGTGCCGTGAGGGCACCAGGCTTCAGGTGGATGGGTGTTGTTGCAAGCTGGGAGCCGAGGGACAACAAGATGGTCAGAAAACGCAACATCATGATCTGAAAGTGGTGGGAATGAAGTATTTAAACCCGTGGTCTCAAGTTATAGCTATGGGGGTTGGGATTATCTTGTTGAACATTTGACTCTGAGGGGGAAGTACCAATATCAAGGTCCAAAGGTGAGGGAATTACTTTCAGACGATCACTGTGAACTTCTAGACTGACTCCACTATTCAACTCGAGAACCTCGAACCGATTTCCCCTGACATTCCGAACAACTCGGTAAGGACCCACATATCTAGCCCCGAGTTTCGAACTCCTTTCCGCTTGCTTAATCATGACTGTGTCACCCTCTTTGAAATTCACCGGGACGGCCTGTTTGTGTTGTTTTGACATCATTTCCACCTTCGTAGCTTTTAACGTACACCTAACTTCTGAGTGTATCTTGGAAAATATATGCATCTGCTGTTGTGCGTACCTATCAATGTTGTAGAGAGGTTGTTGTGGGATTGTTAGGGAGTCGTACGGAAGACGTTTCTCCACCCCATATAAGATGTAGTAAGGAGACTTCCCCGTAGAGTCGTTTACCGACGTATTTATGGAAGCGGCTATATGCGATAGCCAATCCTCCCAGTTATCGTGGAGATCGTTCACGATAGGCCTGAGGACCTGTAAGATTTTCCTATTAGCCCTCTCCGCCAACCCATTAGCAGCTGGGTGGTAAGCTGTGATGAAGGATTGCGTGATGTTAAACTGAGCGCATATTTCGCTCAATACTGAGTTCCTAAACTCGGTGCCATTGTCACTCAAAAGAATTCGAGGAGACGAATGTGGACACAACACGTGAGTCACGAGGGCATGGGCCACGCGTGTGGCTGTCTTGTCCTTGAGAGGCGCTAGAACTAGAAACCTAGAGAACTGGTCGACGCACACCAATAAGTAGCGCGAGCCATGTTGGCTCTGGGGGAGCTGTAATAAGTCTATATTAACAACATCCCATGGCGCCTCTGGGACTGGTTATTGCAACATAGGTGCTGGCCCTTTGACGGACCCCTTGTGCTTAGCACAAACGACGCAATGTGCGACATGTTTTTCTACATCAACCCGTAATGTGGGCCAGTAGAATTTTCGTCTGGTGACAGATAGCGTCTTGTCTCTTCCTGGGTGACCCGCAATGGGTGTGTTATGGACCAGCTTAAGCGTCACGGGGACGTATTTGTCTGGGATGACCAGTTGGTCTATAGGTACCGGTTTGCTGGCCATGACCTACAAAGGAGGTTGTCCTCTGATAGGAAGAATTGCGAAAAGGGAACTGGCAATTCAGGAAGGTTTGATTCGTCTCCCGACTCGAGGGCGTAAATTAACCTCTTCCACACAGGGTGGTCTCGCTGAGCAGTGTGTAGCTCAGGTGAAGTGAAGTTGTGGATGACCTCTGGGGTGGTAATCGCGCCTATCGGAATATTCCGAGATAAGGCATCTGCGACCACATTTGTTTTCCCGGTGATGTATTTTATCTCCGGATTGTATGCTTGGATCGTTAAGAACCATCTTGCCAGACGACCGTGTAGGTTTTTTCTCTTGAAAAGATCAGTTACGGCCGCGTGGTCCGTATACACAACAATTTTGTACCCCATCACTATGTCACGAAAATGCTTCAGAGCCCACACAATGGCAAGAGCCTCTAGGTGGGTAGCAGAATAGTTCTTTTCCGGAGCTGTAAGTACTCGACTGGCGAACGCTATCACATGCTTTTTGCCGGACTTGTCTGTTTGCATCAGCGCGGCTCCTACTCCACTAGCCGAAGCGTCGGTACAAAGCTGAAAGGGGTCCTTGAAATCCGGAAAGACAAGGACCGGAGCCTGTATTAGCGCTTTCTTTAAATCCTCAAAACTCGTTTGTTGAGCTGGGAGCCACTGAAATGGTACGTCTTTCTTTAAAAGATGGGTTAGGGGACTCGCGCGTGCTGCGAAGTCCTTAATGAAAGGTCTGTAATAACCTGCGACACCCAAGAAAGACCGTACCTTGTCCGCAGACGTTGGCTGAGGGAACTCGGCAATAGCCTTTATTTTGTCGTCCACCGTGTGGATGCCGAATTCGTCCACGACATGCCCCAAGAACTTGATCCGAGGCTTTAAAAATTCACATTTGGTGATTTTGAGCTTTAATCCGACCTCTTGAAGTCTGTGTAGGACTGCTTTTAGTGTTTCCATGTGTACATGCACGTCTTTACTTGCTATGATGATGTCGTCTAAATACACATAGACAGAGTTGCCCAGCAAGTCACCAAAAATACTGCTCATTGTCCTTTGGAAGGTCAAGGGAGCTCCTTTGAGCCCGAACGGCATCCTCGTCCACTCATAGTGGCCATGAGGCGTGCTGAAAGCCGTTATTTCACGTGACTCGGGTTCCATGGGCATTGGGCAGTTGCCAGTAGCCACTGACCAGATCAAGACTCGTAAAGACTTTATTTCCTCTACCGAGACACATCAGAAGATCTCGAAGAACGGGAAGCGGAAAATGATCATCCACGGTCGCGGTGTTCACACGCCGGAAATCAATCACAGGGCGATAAGAGCCGTCTTTCTTTGGAACCAGAAACAAGGGTGAATTCCACGGGGAATTTGATTCTTTGATGACACCTTGTTCTAACATTTCAGAGATAATTTTGTTGCACCACCTCCCTCTGACTGTGGGGGAGCTTGTACGCATTGACATATACAGGATTTGTATTGGGTTTTAACTTAATGTGGTGTTCAGCACACTGCGTAACTCCAAGCGGCTCGCCTGGTAGAGCAAGCGCCCCCCGATAGTGTTCCAGAAGCTGGACTAAGGTTGGCTTAATTTCGGAATAGTGTGCCACTTTTAGGAATGCCTCTAAATTAGCTGTGTCTTGTTCGGGAGAAGCCTGACACGCCGAGGTTATGCCTGAGACTTGGGCTGAAGGGTATTCAGCTGGTTCCGGGGTGACATTTCTTCCATACACTAGACACTGGCATAATCGAACACCGTGTCTTAAGGATACAGGGGATCCAGACGTGTTTATTACCAATGCCTCTGCAAAACCTCCTTCCTTGATTGTCGCAAGAGTTACCTCCACCGTCACGCGGTGTATGTGAGGAGCTCCGTCGATACACACATCACTGCCCGTCGGAGGGGCGTTAGGCAAACGGATTTTAACAAGTTTTGCAGCCCGATCCGGAACTATATGAGGACCTTCTACGACTGCCGTTACTGTCCACCACAAGTCTGCAATGGTTTCGTGTGGTTTGACCGTAAGAGGTGACACTTGGGCGGTGGCAGTCCCTGAGTCTGTGGTAGGTTGGACATTTTCCACCTCTGAGGGTGAGATTACAGTTGACAGAGGCGATGGATTTACCATCCCCTGTATGCGTCGGCCTTGATACACGATCGCGTTGCTTTCAGGGTTTATGGTTATGTGCAGGTCTTTCATGGCGTTTAATCCTAAGATCCCATCCACAGGTAAAGCAAACCTGCTAGAGACATAAAAGAAATCTCGAAAGGGACATACTTTTTCATGTAAGCTGACTGTTAGTGGTACTCGCCCAAGGATTCCCAAAGTGGTGCCCGTCACGCCTTCCACATTCAGGTCGTTCTCTTGGAGCGGCCAAATTTCCCCCACTCGCTTGTCGTGTCAGTGACCTGTAAGCGGAGTCGGATATGACATTGACTGTGGCACCTGTGTCAACCGCTAGGGTGAGTGAAATTCTGCCCACCTTGCAAGGGAGGGCAATTATGCTTGTCCGTCCCAAGGCGGCAATGACGGAGTCAAGTTGCTCCCAATTAGTATTTTCTTTAAGGGACACTTGGATGTACGCCTCGGGGCTGTCACGAAGTCATGTCTTTTTATTCTGAGAAGAGGAGTGTGGTTTACTGTCCGCTGAGGACTTGTACTTCTGTTCCTCCTTGGCCTTTTGTATTGCAGAACAACTGTCTGAATCATGAAAACAATTCCCGTGGATATGGCAAAAGGCAGCCTTCCGCTGATGGTTTGGCCTAGGGTTCCTGTGTGATGAATGATGCCCGCCCCTGTAACCTCCTGACCTCCTATCTGAGCCCTGTCTTGAATGTGTTGATTCCCTACGTTTCGCGAAGCAAGAATGTTCAGAATGTCCTGATTGCTTGCAAAAATTGCAGGTGAGAGAGACCTTACTTTGAGCCTGTAATACTGCGGCTGGTGCGAGGGGATGCTGGTGAGGGTGTCCTTGAACCTTGAGTGGGTTGTAAGTATGCAGACGAAACCGGGGGTGAACGAATTCTGCGGCCTGTAATTGATAAATAATGAGTGCCTGAACATAAGATTACCTTAGTAAATTCACTGGTTTTGATATCGTGTTCCGGTCCCTCTTCACTTGAAGGACGAGCCAACTGTTTAAAGGTGTCGCCGAGTTTAGCGAGAGTGTCTTTGTTCATACTATGGTGTAAATCATTTACAAAATAGGAGCATATGTTGATAGCTGTAAATATGAACCAATAAACGGAACGTGTATGAATGAATAGTTTGCGTTGAAACCCTAAAAAGGCAAGAAAGAATGGCTAGCAAGGTGCCTGTTTAGACGTAATAGAAGTTAAGGTTATAATGGAATGCCCTAATGATATGGGTATATATAGAAAGAATAACTACTATATAAACAAAGTGGTATGTTAAGTGAGTATATCATTGAAGCTCACGTTTTCTCTCGAGCGGTGAAAAGAAAACGGAGGCAGGGCACACTGATGAAGATTAACTTTGATCAGGGAACTCACACTATACTCAATAGACTCGCTAGCAAACAATAAGAAAGAATCAATATCGTATGCGAATGAACGTTACTCTCACAATTATGACTGAATAACAGTGTTAGGAACACAGAAATAAAAAATCGTGCCCCTGCACGGACAATAATGAAAATAAGCCGAGTCGGCATATTTGGACAAGAAGGGAATACCCACAAATACCAAGATTAATCAGCTGATGTAGTGGAGAGGGCGACGGCTTGTGATGCCCTGGGGTACGTGCAGTCGTTGTAGGCGCGTCAGGAAACCTCGGCCGCGGCCACAGCGGCGGTGAGAGGTGAGGGATGGGCTGACATCGGAGGACTCGCAATGGAGGTTGAAAAACTGCTGACCCAGCAATTTGAGCGGCCGCGAGAGCGCGGATGGGAGCCGGTACACTGCCGCCAGACGAATGATGGCCGCGTCGTCCTTGTTATAGTAAGAGATGGGCGGCGGTGGCAGATAAGACGACTTGGGTGTGCAACCTCTTGAGAAGACGCCTTGCAAGAAACGGTAGTGGGAACAGCTTGCAGTCACCGGGAGATGGCCGCGGGTACCCTTGCTGACTGTTTGCCGGAAGAGGTTTGGGCCGATGCTCCCGGCAGCGGCGGTGGTGCCGCCAGCTGTGGAGCGAGGGGCATGTGGGGTGTCCCAAGGTCAGCGGGGCGTGCCTCCTCGTTGCTGGTGTGAATACTTCTTCCGCATCGTGGAGTGGCTTGCAGGGTTCGTAGCAGTGCTGGCTTGAAGCGGGGGAGCGGGCCCCAGATTGTGGCAGCAGGCCTGTGGGTGTGCTCGGGGCTTGTAGGCTTGACGCCTGTAGAGTTGCTTGAAGCTGGTGTGCTCGAGGCTTGTAGGCTGGACGCCTGTAGAGTTGCTTGAAGCTGGTGTGCTCGAGGCTTGTAGGCTTGACGCCTGTAGAGTTGCTTGAAGCTGGTGTGCTCGAGGCTTGTAGGCTGGACGCCTGTAGAGTTGCTTGAAGCTGGTGTGCTCGAGGCTTGTAGGCTTGACGCCTGTAGAGTTGCTTGAAGCTGGTGTGCTCGGGGCTTGTAGGCTGGACGCCTGTAGAGTTGCTTGAAGCTGGTGTGCTCGAGGCTTGTAGGCTGGACGCCTGTAGAGTTGCTTGTAGCTGGTGTGCTCGAGGCTTGTAGGCTGGACGCCTATAGAGTTGCTTGTAGCTGGTGTGCTCGAGGCTTGTAGGCTGGACGCCTGTAGAGTTGCTTGTAGCTGGTGTGCTCGAGGCTTGTAGGCTGGACGCCTGTAGAGTTGCTGCTGGTGTGCTCGAGGCTTGGAGGCTGTAGAGCCTGTAGGCATGTAGGCTGGACGCCTGTAGAGTTGCTTGTAGCCGGCGCCTGGTGAGGTGCTTGTAGCTGGCGCCTAGTGAGGTGCTTGCAGCTGGCGCCTTGTGAGTTGCACGTAGCTGGCGCCTTGAGAGATGCTTGTAGCTGGCGCCTTGTGAGTTGCACGTAGCTGGCGCCTTGTGAGTTGCACGTAGCTGGCGCCTTGAGAGATGCTTGTAGCTGGCGCCTTGTCAGTTGCACGTAGCTGGCGCCTTGTGAGTTGCACGTAGCTGGCGCCTTGTGAGATGCCGCGGACGGCTGGTGCGTTGCCGCGGACGGCAGGTGCGTTGCCGCGGACGGCAGGTGCGTTGACTCCTTCTTCCCTTGTACGCCTGTCCCCGGAGTTTGTTGGTGAGTTCTCGTGGCTTGGAGGAGAACGAGGTAGCGAAGGCACAGGCGCAGGGTGACCGCTGCCAACCAAATGTAATGGGCTTGTCGGGGGGCGTTTAGAGGGTGTTGATTAAGACTTCAGCTTCCTTAAGGCGAATTATATTCGTAGCCTTTAAGTACAAGAAGCGACGGAGCGAGAGCGACTGTCGTTGTGTGTCAGTCGGACTCTCGTGAAGGAGTGGCGAGTTACAGGTTGGAAAATAATTGTTACAATTGGTCACGTATGTCAAGGTGACCTCCGCGCACCATCGGAGTGCGAAGTATACAAAACTGAGAGGGTAAACACTGACGGACGACATTCCTATAAGGTGGCGTGATCTATCTGTCGTGGGTTTTTCCATTGACAATTGTATGCATAATTCGTGGTGATATTAAATAATAATAATAATACATTGATATCCTACTATAACAACGGAAAGAAAGTGGAAAAAAAGTAGTAGTAAGGAAGTGGTGCGGAAACTGAGGAAAGGGAAGAAGAAAGGGAAAGGAAACAAGGAGAAGGAAGAAAGAATGAGGAATAGGAACAGCATGAGAGAAAGGGAGAAGCAAAGAGGAAGTGAAGGAAAAGTAAAAGGGACGGGGAACCACGAAAGCTGACGAGAAAAGAGGGAACCGTCCACTCAGCTCTCCCCGTCCCTCCCCTTGCTGTTATTGTTGTTGCCTTGTGTTGGCTGATTGGCGGACAGTTGACAGCGACGATCAAGGCAGGGCGGCTCTCAAGACACCTGATTTCATGTTAATATTTTTCTTATTTGACATTCTTTTCCTTTCAAAAACTTTCTAGAAATCTACTTTCCTTTTTATTATCTTTTCATTTTTTTTCATTTCTATTTTTACTGTGTGTGTGTGTGTGAGAGAGAGAGAGAGAGAGAGAGAGAGAGAGAGAGATATTGTGAAAGATAAACACATTGAGACCAAGCTGTGTCATGAGTCGAACTGTTGTGTGTTGCCGGGGGGGGGGAGGCAGGAGCTAGGAGGAGGAAAATAAGAGAATCAGAGGTGGCTTACATTCATATCTCTTCCCCACCTCTCTCTCTCTCTCTCTCTCTCTCTCAAGGAAGGAAGGGGAAGAGAAGGGGAGAGGAAAAGGAATTAGGATTAAGAAGATATTTTAAATTCCCTCTTCCTCCTCCTCGTCCTCCTCCTCCTCCTCCCCCTCCTCCTCTCCTCCTCCTCCTCCTCCTCTTCCTTGTATTATGGTGACACCCACAAGTTTTACAATAACTGCGCTCTATTTGCTTTCAGTGTCAGTTAAGAAATTGCTAATTCAAAATGCCGTCCAACCTGAGAGATTGCGAAGTATGTTGCGAGAAGTTCGCTCCTAAGTATTTTAGTAACTCCTCTGCTTGTCGCTTTTGTGTTAGCGACCGTAAGTACGACGATTTGAAAATGAAATATGACATTTTAGAAAAACAATACGAATCCCTGAAGGAGTTTGTTGCGGCCAACATAGTTATGCCGTAGACTAGCGACGCTGCCCCTTCTATGTTTAACCCGACCGAGCCGATCTATGCCCAAGTCACGACGAATTCGAGTACCGTAGCACCTGATGACGGTTTCATTCCTGTAAGGAATGGAGCCAGGCCTTATACGCCAAGAAAAGGGTTGGAACTTACGACCTTCAAACGATTTGCTATTTTAAAGGTAAAAGTTGAAGAGGAACACGAAATCCGGTTAATTGGCGATTCCATGATCAGAGGTCAGTTAACAAAATTTTGCGGTCGTGCTTCATAATTATGAGAAACGTAAGCGCATGTGTTTCCCCGGTATAGGTGTAGATGGCATCACTGCGGCGCGCGACGATGTTATGACCGGCTGAGACCAAAACTCACTGTTCGTCACCATGTCGGAACGAACGACGTAAAGGACAATCGTTCAGAAGAATTAATGGAAAAGTATCATAGACTGATCCGACAATTCAAGGAAAAAACAAACAACATAATGACATCTGGTATCCTCCCGCGGATGAGAGAAAGTAACGCTTTTTACAGCAAAGCCTTCAGCACTAACAACCGACTTAAGTCATTATGTGCTCAATAAAATGTCGAGTTTGTGAACTTTTGAAATACTTCTATGGTGCAAATGACTTGTACGAACGCGATGGTGTGCACCTAAATCCCGTCGTGGCGGCTAGACTTGGAAGACTCCTTAGTGAGCAGGTGTCAATTTTCAAAGCAAAAAAAAAACAGCGAACCCCGACAGTGAACGCCACGTAAACAATCAAAGGACCACTAACCAATCCCACCATGACCATATAAACGCATGTTACGTAAACGCCCGCAGCATTCGAAATAAATTCATAAACCTGGAAGAACTTGTTGCAACGGAAAACTTTCACATTATCGCCGTCGCGGAGTCATGGTTGAATACAAATAACAGAGATTTTATTGCGGAATTTAGCTTACCCGGCTATTCAATTTTTCTTTGCACCAGAAAAAACGGAGTTGGTGGTGGCGTCATCTTATATATTCGAGCTGGTTTAAATCCACGTGTCATTAAAGTAGAAAGAATAAATAATATAGACACCGTTTTCGTAGAAATTAAAAACCGTTCAAGTAAATTCGTTATTGGCATTGTTTATAGACCTCCAAACCAAGCAATGCAAATAGACAAAAAACTGTTCGAACAAATTTCTAACATGCAATCAATTTGAAGCTGAAATTATGGGAGAGCTTAACTTACCAGTAAAGAGTTGGGGAGACACGTTAAATATACACTCAGGTCACGATCTATACAGTAACATATTAGAAAGTGCGCTCTATCGGCATGTGCATAAACCAACTCGCGAAAATAACATCCTCGATCTTGTTCTCACACCTAAAGAAAGCCTAGTTAATGATCTCAATGTTGGTACAGAATTCAGCGACAGCGATCATCGAATGATTCCGTTTATAGTAAAAATCAAAGAGGACATGAAAACGAGTGAAGAAAGAATACCTGATTCGTCCCATCTCCTTTTCCTTGGCTCTTTTCTTCCTTCCTCTTCATGCTGGCTTCCTTCTTTCCTACCTTCCCTTCTCTTCTTCCTTAGTTACATCAATCCTTCCTTCCTTCCTTCCTTTCTTCCTTCTCATTTATATTCTTCCTTTTTCTTTCCTTTCTTTCTTGTCTGTTTCCTTGGTTTCTTTATTTTTCTCCATGTTTGGATTCTCTATGTATTGCTTTATTTTTTTCGTTTTCTAATCCCTTTCTTTATCTCGTTTCCTCTATCCTTTCACTCGTTATCGCTATATGTCACCCTTCTCATTTTTTATTCCCATATTTTTTTTCCGCCCTTCCTTTCTTTCCTTCCCAGTAACTTACTTTTCCTCATCTCATCCCTTTCCACTCTATTTTTTTTTACTTTTTCTTCATTTTTTTTTTTTTACTTTTTTTACTTGCATTATTTCACTCCCTTTCTTTCCTCATGCCCTTCCTTCATAGTTACTTCATCCTTCATACTTTCATCCTTTTTCCCTCTTCCCTTCCATCCATCCATCATTCATTGCTTCCCCTCTCATACCTCTTTCCTTCCTTCTCTTTTCTTTCTCTTCTCCCTTCCTTCCCACCTTCCTTCCTTCCTTCCTTCCTCCTCCCCTTCCTTGCATGACACAACACAATTTCAGGTTCTCACAAACTCGCCCTATAAGGTAAAACTCAATTTCCGGAGGTGTTGCAGTCTTTTCTCTCCTCTTTCTCCTTCTTCCTATTTCCTCCTCCTCCTCCTCCTCCTCCTCGCAACACAAAATTGGCGCACTAGCAACACCATTTTGTTGTTTCCCAGGTGTTTCTTACTTCACTTTCATTTCGTTTTCTCGTTTTTCTTCTGCTTCACTTCTCTAACTTTTGGTGTGTGATCGTTTATCTAATTGTTGCTCTCTCTCTCTCTCTCTCTCTCTCTCTCTCACATAAGCGCACGCAAGCAGAAAACGTGTGTGTGTGTGTGTGGTGTGTATGTGTGTGTGTGTGTGTGTGTGCATGACTGATTGTCTGTCTCCTTGCATCCGCCATTTCATTTGTTATTCGTTCTTACGCGTGACAGAGAGAGAGAGAGAGAGAGAGAGAGAGAGAGAGAGAGAGAGAGAGAGAGAGAGAGAGAGAGAGAGAGAGAGAGAGAGAGAGAGAGAGAGAGAGAGAGAGAGAGAGAGAGAGAGAGAGAGAGAGAGAGAGAGAGAGAGAGAGGATCAGGGAGGGAAAAAAAGAAAGAAAAGAAAAAAGAAAGAAAGAGGCGAGGGTTAGAGGGTCACATGGGCAAGAGGTAAGAGTGAGGGAGGGGAGAGAGGGGAGGGAAGGAGAGCGGTGGGAAGGGGAGTAAGCGGAGGGGGAGTCTAAGGGCGTACTTTCGTAATCATTGTGGCAGCGTGTTGGGGATCGAAAGAGGAGACAGGAGGAATAGCGAAGAGCGAGGCGGCGGCACTGAAAAGTGAAAATATTAAGTAAAAGAAGAGTAAAAATATGCACTTGTGGCTTATTTGGTTTAAGAAGTAGGTGAGAAAGCAGTTTTCAGAGAACGTTGTACGAATTGCTTACAGTATTACAAAGTAGATGTCATTGGAACACTTGTAAGAAAAATAAATAAATGCAGCTAGGCGGGGCTTGAAGGGAGTGGAAAATATCAGTAGAAGAAGAAATATGAGTAAAAAAAATGTAGTGTTAGCCTACGTGGATTAGGACATAGGTCGCATTAGAACACTTACAAGGAAAAGGGAGTATAATTTGCTTGCTTATTAGAAAGTAAGCGGCATTTGAACAGTTATTAGAAAAATAAAAGTAATGAAAAACTGCGAGGTGATGGAGTTGAAGAGTGAAAAACATAACGCAAAGAAAAGTAAACAAAAAAAAAAAAGCACTGGGGAGGAAGTCTTCTTAAGTTAGGAAGCAAGTAGCATTAAAATATTTGTAAAGGAAAGGAAATACATAGTTTATTTTTAATATAGGCGGCATTTGAACACCTATCGAAGAGTATTAAAAAAGATAGTTAGTGAAATGAAATAACTACAGATGATATGCACGTTGGGTTTATTTACGTGGGAAGCTCGTGGTAGCGGACGGATTAATTGGGCAGGAATAAGATGAAAGTAGCGTAATAGTGTGACTGAAAGCTAAAATAAAAATACAACACGCTCTAAGGTTGCGTGGATTAAGAAGTGATATTAGCAAGGATCCATTAGATACTGAAAGAACGGTAAGAGAAAAGAATTCGAGCTTACTGAAATTACGAATTGTGCGGTATGGAAATGGTTGAAGGCGCGGCATGAGTTAGAGGACTCATTATATGAAGTAAATGGCACGAAAACGTACTGAAGGTTGTAACGAAAGATTAAAGAAAAGGAATTGAAGGAATGAACTAGGTAAAAGTAAGGAAAAACAAGTAGAAAGGCAAAAAAATATGCATCGAAAAAGTGTGAAGGAAATATGAGGTATGATAAAGGAGGGAAAGACCAAGGCAGCAAATGTACGGAGGAAAAGAAGACGAGGAAGGAAAGAATAATAGACAATATGGGAAGAAAAGTGAGTAATAATAGACAATATGGGAAGAAAGGTGAAGAAAAGTGAGTAATAGAGAAAGATGGATGGATGAAATATGAAGGTGATGAAGAAAGAGCAGAAGTGATAAATATGTAAAGAGAAAGAAGAGGACAAGAGGAAGGTAAAAGATAATATGGAGAAGAAAGATGAAGAAAATTTAGTAATAGAGAAAGAAGGATGCCTAAAATATGAAGGTGATGAAGAAAGAGCAACACTAAATATATCAAGAGCAACAAGACGAAAAGGAGGAAGGTAATCGATGATATGTAATAGAACGAGGGAGAAAGAGAGGATGAAAGGTTTACAAGATATGAAGATGGTGGAGAAGAAAAAGGAGCAGAGGAGAGAAATATATCATGATAAAGATGAGGAAGAGGAGAATGATAGATAATATGGTGAAGGAAGAGGAGGAAATAAGATGTAAGAGAAGCGAGGGAGGAAGGAGGCTGTAAGAGATATAACGGAGGTGAAGAAAAGGGGGAAATAAATAAATAGATAGAGAAGACAAAAATGGAGAAAGTAGGTAATACAGAGAAGAAGGAAGAAGCAGCAAGAGGAGGAAGAGAGGAAAAAAGATGTATAAGATATGAAAGTGGATGGAGGAAGGAAGAAGAGAGAGAAGGAAACGAACAAGGGTGAATATGATGATGATGTTGCAGGAATTCCTAGGAGATGAGGCAAGAAATATAGAAAATTAACGAAGAGGAATAATGATTTACGGGAATGAAAATGGTAGAAAGAGAGAAGACGAAGAGAATAATGAGGAGAAAAAAAATAGGAAAGAGGATTAAACTGGCTGCTTCAAACCCACTCCAAAAAACACCCAATTTTCTTCGCCTGGCCGCCGTAATGGCCGAAGTTGACTTCATGAGAAGAAAGAATGAAGACTGAAAGAAACCGACAAGGGAAGGCAAAATACGCATTGCCGTTCATAATAATACGAACTGTATTTTTTTGTATTATTAGGTGCCATAAATGAAAAAAAATTGCAACTTAAATGCTTCTTTTAGTTAAGGCAAAAAAATATATAATCATGAAGGAAATACTAATAATGGAATATTTATTTTTTTTTGGTTTGTGTGTTTGACTTTTTGGTATTTTACTTTTCCTTCTTTGGACATTTGTTTGATTGCTTTCTATTTTTTGTTTTGCATTATCTCCCTTTTTTGGATCTTTATTTGTTATTTTACTTTTTACAAACCTTTGATGTGTTTGTTTTGTATGTTTGTTGACTTATTTGCTTGTTTGTCTATTACCATTTGCTTTTCCATTTGTTGAAGTTTTCCTTTTTTTTTTTTGCATTTCGTTCTATAATTTTTTTTTCTACATGTGTATTTTTTTCGTTTTTATCCATCTTGAGACGCGTTTGTTTTAATCTGCTTGCTTGTATTTCTTTCCATCGTTTGTTTTGCCTAGCTTGTTGGTGTTTTTTCTATGTTGAGTATTGTGTATTTGTATTCATTCTTATCCTCTTCTTTTTGTGTGTATGGGGAACATTTATTTATTCATTTTATTTAATTTCATTTTAATCAGATACCTTTTTTTCCACTCCATTTCTTTCCGGTGTTGATCTTTTTTCTGCCCACACACTCGGCGTCGAAAGCTGTTTTTGGCGCCATTACGGGAGGAAAGGTGATGAGATGCTTCTCTCCTCTGTATTGTTTCCTCTTTTTTTCTCATTATTTAGCACCTCCCGAGTGAAGCGTCGAAATGGTGCCGCGGCGAGGCTTTCAGGGCGAGTCTCTCTCTCTCTCTCTCTCTCTCTCTCTCTCTCTCTCTCTCTCTCTCTCTCTCTCTCTCTCTCTCTCTCTCTCTCTCTCTCTCTCTCTCTCTCTCTCTCTCTCTCTCTCTCTCTCTCTCTCTCTCTCTCTCTCTCTCTCTCTCTCTCTCTCTCTCTCTCTCTCTCTCTCTCTCTCTCTCTCTCTCTCTCTCTGTCGGAAGAATGTGATACGCTTTATTATATTAGCCTTTCATTTTTTTCCGTTTCTTTCTGTTATTTTTTTATCTTTTCTACATTTTTTTTATCTATCTACATATATATATATATATATATATATATATATATATATATATATATATATATATATATATATATATATATATATATATATATATATCCATCTATCCATCTGTCTATCTATCTATCTATATATGTCTATATACGCTCACATTTTTCCCCTTCTTTTAATACAGAATCGTCAAAATTCTTCAGAACCAGGTCCAGCAGCCGCACTATACAGCTTTTGTTGTTTCCTGCACTCCATTATTCACGTCTCTTTACTCCATTTTTCACTCGCTGCTCATTCATTTACAGCGCCTTAAAATATCACTTCACTCGCGTCTTGTTTCTTTTTTAGATAATCACGGATATTATTTTTTTATCTTACGCTCAAAAGTAATGGGACGCGGCAGTTGTGGAGAGAGAGAGAGAGAGAGAGAGAGAGAGAGAGAGAGAGAGAGAGAGAGAGAGAGAGAGAGAGAGAGAGAGAGAGAGAGAGAGAGAGAGAGAGAGAGAGAGAGAGAGAGAGAGAGAGAGAGGTTACTTATTCATCTACATGCTTGTGTGGTTGCGAATTTAGTCCTTGATTTATACCTATTTACGTAGCTTTATGTGTGTGTGTGTGTGTGTGTGTGTGTGTGTGTGTGTGTGTGTGTGTGTGTGTGTGTGTGTGTGTGTGTGTTTCAATCATATTCTTGTTTGGTCCGTTTTGCTAAAGTCATTAAAAATTTTCCTTTTCTCTTTTACAGGTAAGCCTTCTGTTTATCTACCTGGTGTTTCGACAGGTATGGAGTTCAGTGGATGTTGTTGTTGTTGTTGTTGTTGTAGTAGTAGCAGTAGTAGTAGAAGTAGTAGTAGTAGTAGTAGCAATAGTAGTAGTGGTAGCAGTAGTAGTAGTAGTAGTAGTAGTAGTAGTAGAAGTAGTAGCAGCAGTTGTAGGTTGAGGAGGAGGAGGAGGAGGAGGAGGGGGAGGAGGAGGAAGAGAAGAAATACATGGATGTAAAGGCGGAGGAGATGTAGGAGGAGGAGAAGCAGAAGGAGGGGGAGGAATACGAGAAGTAGGAGGAATTATAAATTAAAAAGCAGTAATATATTGTAATTGTCATCCTTCTCTCTTTTTGTCATTGCCACCATTGTTACGATTGCTGATGTTAAAAAAAAAAACACCGAACATAACTCGTATAAAAGTCAAAAGCCTATATCAAAACCATACAGGGAAGGAAGAAAAAGGTTTTAAGGAACCATCGCTGACGGCTCAGGCCTGTCAGCAGCCTCCGGGTACGCCGCGAAGCATTCATTATCGCTCCTCTCCTCGCACCGCCAGGCTCCTCAAAAACTGGATCATGTCACTCATTAACCTTAACTTTGAGAGCGACAAGTTAAGACAGGCGTCGTGTGGGAGTGGTCGGGTAGCGGGGGGAGGCGTGAGGTTTAGGTAAGAGTAGGGGGGCACGGTATGAGTTTTGGTTAAGACGCGGGGTCTTATTAAAGTAGATAAAGGTTAATAGGGTTGGACAAGAGCAGGTGTAGCATCCGGGTTACCACAGTTTACCTTCGCCCGGATCCCCCAGGTACCCAGTTATCCACCAACCCGAAGGGAAGGATGAACAGCTGGGTGGGTCAGGCTTTTTGTATGCTTAGACAAGAGGAACATAAAGAGGAAGAAGATACGAATGGACCCTCAGAAACTTCTTACATTAAAAAAATCCGCGCAAAGTCACAAAACTGATCTTTAGTGTCTAAATGATAACTAAACGCTGTCTGCATATAGTAAGGAACGGAAGAACATTAAAGCGAAGACCTAGGTACAAATATACCTCATAAAAGGTACTTATGAAAAATCAAAACTGATCCAAAGTGCCCAAGTGCCATTACAACTAGTTCTACGAACCCTTTGTCTGTCAGAGGAATATAACACAAAGGGAGAAGGTAGGAAGAACATCATGGAAAAAAGAATGGTAAAGGTAAAGAGATAAAGAAAGGCTGATAGATATGGAAAGAGAAAGAAAGAAAAGGTACGGTATAAAAATAAAGTGAGTTTAGTAAAGAAAAAAAAGTATTAAAGGATAAAGTACAGATGTAGGTTTAGAAAAGGAGAGATAAGAGAGATAGAAGCAAAAGGGGAGATAGTTTAATGGAGAGAATAGATAGGCATAGATACATTGAGAAACAAAACACACACACACAGAGAGAGAGAGAGAGAGAGAGAGAGAGAGAGAGAGAGAGAGAGAGAGAGAGAGAGAGAGAGAGAGAGAGAGAGAGAGAGAGAGAGAGAGAGAGAGAGAGAGAGAGAAGGGCAGCACACGAGGTCAGCCCCATCAAGGAAATTTCTGTGGCCCCTCACGATCCAAAGAGTCATTTTAGGGCGTTGAGAGGCGAGGGGAAAGAGAAGGTGATGAGGGGATTAGGGGAAGGCGGTGACGGCCAGTCCCTGCAGATTACCACCATCCACCGCGGGGTGGGGAAGAGAATGGGGAGAAGGCTGTTTATGGCCTTACGAACTTGCCCTAATCTAACCTAGCAATACCCTAACCTAACCTAACCTAGTCTGTTCTAACATATCTTAACATAGTCTAACCTAACCTTGACTTAACCAGACCTTTCTACCCTAACCTTAACCAAACATAACCTAGTTTAACCTGACCCCTAACCGTAAACTAAATAAACCTAACCTAATCCCTAACCTTGCCTAACCTAATCTAACCTGACTTTAGCCTAATATAATATAATATAACCTAAACTTAACGGAAAGAAAAATGGAAAGATCTACACACACACACACACACACACACACACACACACACACACACACACACACACACACACACACACACACACGATATACGCATTCCCATAGGTCCAAATCCGTTCTTGCTTTCTTTCCTTAATGCATGGTCCATTGCCTAAGAGAGAGAGAGAGAGAGAGAGAGAGAGAGAGAGAGAGAGAGAGAGAGAGAGAGAGAGAGAGAGAGAGAGAGAGAGAGAGAGAGAGAGAGAGAGAGAGAATGAAGGAAAGCAATGACAGGCGGACAGAGAGACAAAGAAACCCATTTATCACTATTGATGCAAACCGCTTATTACGCACCTCTGACCCTTAATAGAGGCCGAACACAATCACCCCGCCCCCCAATACTCTCCTCCCCCCCTACCCTCCCCTTAACAATGGCCAACAAACAATCACCCCGCCCCCCCTCCCCTTCCTTTTTTCTTCCCTCCTCTTCCGCTTTCTTTAAACTTTCTTACATTTTCTTATTCTCCCTTCCCTTCTCTCTTTCCCTAATCCACCCTTTTCTCCTTTCCTTTTCCCCTTTCTCCAAAATCTAATCTTTTCCGTTATTTTTCTTCCTGCCCTAATTTTTGCCTCCCACCTTTTCCTTTCCCATTCTCCTTTCTCTTCAATATTATTTTATTCCTAATATTCCTCCTTCCCCCCTTCTCCCCTTGCATGCTTCTTTCCCTTTCCTTTGTTTCTTCCTCATATGGCACAGTATCTTCCCATTTCCCCTCTTATCCCTCACTCCCTTCCTCCCAGACGTGATGCTATCCTTGTATTATTCCATGGTAAGACCGCACCTCGAGTATGCAGCACAGTTCTGGTCTCCTAATTACAGAAAGGACATTGATTTACTGGAAAGGATTCAGCGACGCGTCGCGAAGATGATTCCAACCTCAAGGGCTCAACCGTACGAGGAACGACTCAAGCGACTTAATCTCTTGACATTGGAGAAAAGACGCCTACGAGGGGATATGATTCAAGTCTTCAAGTACCTGAAAAAGTTCAATAACGTCGATTACTCCAAATTCTTTGAACTGCGAACCAACTCAAGAACTAGAAATAACGGTTTACCCATTCAGTTGAGTCGATGTAACACAGACATTGGAAGGAGTTTCTTTTCAAACGGCAAACACACGCGCCACTGGAACAATCTTCCCTGAGAAGTATAAATGCGAATACCATCAACTCCTTCAAATATAGAATCGACCGTCATTTCGCTGCGTCGGGAGTAGACTGAATAACGAAGTGCTTTCATCTGCTCCTCAATATTGAGGTGCTTTCATCTGCTCCTCAATATCGAGGTGCTTTCATCTGCTCCTCAAGCCCCAAGTGGCTGTCGAGCAGATTAAATCACCAAAGCGGGCGACCTCGTAATGAGCAAATAGGGTTTCTGTTGTCTGCTTTTCCATGTTTCCATGTTTCTATGTTTCCCTTTCCCCTCTCCCAAACTCCCTTCTCCCTCCTCCTTTCCTAAAATCCCCTCTTTTTTTCCCTCTTTCTCCCCTCAGAATTCTTACATATTCTTCCATTTCCCCTTCTTCTCTTCCCCTTCCAAAACCCCATGTTCATTTTATCTCCCAAATTCCTTTCCTTTTTCCCTGCTTCTCCTTTTCCTCTTCTCCAACTTCCTTCTTCTCGCTCTAAATCTCAAACTCCTCTCTTTTTTTCTTCCTTCCCTCAATTCTCTCCCCAGCTTGTCTTCCCCTTCCTCTGCCTCGACAACTCCCCTCACATCCCCTCCTCCTCCCCACAGAAATCGTGACCTTTTCATCTACCCTTCTCCCACTCTCCCCGACTCCCCTGCCTTCCTCTCTCCCGTTCCCACGAAATATCCAAGCATACACAACCTCCCCATCTTCATTCCCCATCTTCTCCCCTCACGATAATGGACCAAGTATGACCCTTTTCCCATCATCATCTTTCCTCCCCATCATCTTTCTTTTCTTTAATACAAACTTTTAACGTCCATCACTTCCTCCCCATCTCCACCCCACATGCATATAGACAGATGAAATCACCCTTTACCTTATCTTTCTCTCCCCACTCCCCAGCTCTTCTCTTCCCCTCCCCTCCCTCCCCACGAAGCATACATTGATCTCCCCTCCCCCTCCCTTCTCCTTCGCTTCTCGCCTCTCCCCTCTCCTCCCCTCCCCCACACTCCCAAATAGAAAGGAAAAGAAAGAAAAAGTGACCAAATTCCATTTTTCTTTCACCTCCCTCCCCATCTTCCTTCCTCCTCCTCCTCCTCCTCCTCCTCCTCCTCCTCCTCCTTCTCTTCCTCTCACACACACACAAAAAAACGTCTCCTTACAAAAGCAAACTTACCCTTGCAAAATCTTTCAGCACACACACACACACACACACACACACACACACACACATATATATATATATATATATATAGATATATATATATATATATATATATATATATATATATATATATATATATATATATATATATATATATTAGAGTTGGTAGCCAAACATAACTTTGATAAACAGACGAATCTTTAATAACTCTCTCTCTCTCTCTCTCTCTCTCTCTCTCTCTCTCTCTCTCCCCCCCCTTACCGTTGGTGGAGGACACGAGGACGATGACGACGACAATGAGGAGTTGAAGGTGAAGGTGAAGGTGGAGGAGGTGGAGGCCCAGGCGGATTACAGGTGGAGGTGGAGGAGGTGGTGGTGATGCTGGAGATAGTGGTGGTGGTTGTGTTAGCGACCTTCGTGGTGGTGGTGGTGGTTGCGGGGTTTCGAAGTGGGGATCAAGTTGTTTCAGTGCGAGTTTTAGGGACATTTGCGCCACCTGGTGAGACGATATGGCACTCTTTGTTGTTGTTGTTGTTGGCCACATGTTGTTTTGTTTTCTCTTATATTTTCCTTCAGCCTTGTTTCAGTATCTCACTTTCCTTACACTTGATAGCGACAGATAGACAGACAGACAGAAGAAGGAAAAAAAATTGTAGATAAAAATAAGTCAGAGAATAAATACGGACAGACAGACAGATACAGAGACAGAAGAATAGTAGTAAAATACACGGAAAAAAAAAATAATGAGGTCAGAGAACGAGAATGTGGATAAAAAGTGGATGACAGATTGCTCGGTACCGGTACCAGTTGCTCGGATTTATTTATTGGATTTATTGATAATTCTTCATGTCCGATTTTTTTTTTAGGTTGCTAATAAATATTGTTATTGTTATTAGACTATGATCGAGTACATTCATAATAACTATACATGCTATTTTTTTATCGAAAAAATAAATATTCACTTCATTCAGAGAAAGAGAGAGAGATCACCACTTAGTAAGTGGATATCTCGGTGATATGGGTAGTGGGTACTCGATCATAGTCTAATAACAATAATAATATATATTAGCGTTTTCTAAAGACTCGTGGGACTCACTAACTTTTAACCCAAGAGTTCGTTTTCTTTCTTTTCTTGCCACTTAAATTCTGACTGTTAACTTTAGAGAGAGAGAGAGAGAGAGAGAGAGAGAGAGAGAGAGAGAGAGAGAGAGAGAGAGAGAGAGAGAGAGAGAGAGAGAGAGAGAGAGAGAGAGAGAGAGAGAGAGAGAGAGAGAGAGAGAGAGAGAGAGAGAGAGAGAGAGAGAGAGAGAGAGAGAGAGAGAGAGAGAGAGAGAGAGAGAGAGAGAGAGAGAGAGAGAGAGAGAGAGAGAGAGAGAGAGAGAGAGAGAGAGAGAGAGAGAGAGAGAGAGAGAGAGAGAGAGAGAGAGAGAGAGAGAGAGAGAATCATATTTATCCAATAAAGCATTAACGAAAAAGTTTGAATCCCTTGGCGAGAGTTTCTGGCTATAAAGAATTGCATGATGAATTATATAAGATGATTAAATATTGAGGTGTAGTGAGAGAGAGAGGAGAGAGAGAGAGAGAGAGAGAGAGAGAGAGAGAGAGAGAGAGAGAGAGAGCGAGAGAGAGAGAGAGAGAGAGAGAGAGAGAGAGAGAGAGAGAGAGAGAGAGAGAGAGAGAGAGAGAGAGAGATCACCACTTAGTGAGTGGATATTTCAGTGATATGGGTAATGGGTACTCGATCATAGTCTAATAACAATAACAATATTTATTAGCAACCTAAAAGAAAAGAATCGACATGAAAAATTATCCAGTAACTCCAATACATAAATAAAATAATGGAAACGGGAGCTGTGATGGAAACGGAAAGCAGGACAAAATGGTGGGAACTTGGGGAGACGGTCAGCGAGGCAGTGACTCAGCGTCTACACACAGGGCCCATACCATATGGAGGCGGGCAAGCGCCGAGCGTCACTAAGATCCAAACGGTACCGGTACTAGCGGCAATGTGCAGTGCCGAGTGATCATGAAAGCTTTCTGAACCTGTGATCATGATGCTTCGCGGTACCAGTATCGATACCAGGTATCGGTACCATGTACCGGTACCTGGTACCGATAACTGGTATCGGTACTGGTACCGCGAAGCATCGTGATCACTTGGGTTCCGGGAAGCTTAATGATCACTCGCCGGTACCTGGTATCGATAACTGGTATCGGTACTGGTACCGCGAAGCATCATGATCACTTGGGTTCCGGGAAGCTTAATGATCACTCGGCACCGCTAGTACCGGTACCGTTTGGATCTTAGTGACGCTTGGCGCTCGCCCGCCCGCCTCCATGTGGTATCACGCGGTATGGGCCCTGTGTGTAGACGCTGAGTCATTGCCCCGCTGACCGTCTCCCCAAGTTCCCACCATTTTGTCCTGCTTTCCGTTTCCATCACAGCTCCCGTTTCCATTATTTTATTATTTGATTTATTTATTGGAGTTACTGGATAATTCTTCATGTCCGATTCTTTTTCTTTTTTAGGTTGCTAATATATATTTTTATTGTTATTAGACTATGATCGAGTACATCCGTAATAACTATACATGCTATTTTTTTTTTCGAAAAAATAAATATTCACTTCATTCAGAGAGAGAGAGAGAGAGAGAGAGAGAGAGAGAGAGAGAGAGAGAGAGAGAGAGAGAGAGAGAGAGATTTACATAGATTTACATAGAAAAGTAGACCACACAGACCCCATGGTACAGACTAGGTGGTATGTCCTTAAACCTAAGTGATTTTACATTAATCAGAAGGCTCCTAAACGTTGCATTTCTACTCTAGTTGATATTAAGTTGAAGGAAGAGAGAGAGAGTTTTCTTTACAGGAAATTTGTTTGGGAATTTCATCAGAAGTCATTAAGAAAAAAAAAACTCCTTTCGGTACCGGTACCGGTACCGGTACTAACGGTACTACCGGTACTCAAATCAACGGTACTTGCCCATCCCTAACACTGAGTGACTGAGACTGCCACTCAGGGTTGCCACTTAAAAATTGCCAAATTCCCATAGATGGGCTTCATTTCTCCCACAGATTTCCCACGTCATGAAAACAATTCCAACAAAAAAATCCACAAATTTAATTAAGGATAGAGAAAGTTTAACATGTTACTTTACACATTATTTAGGTAGCATATATCAGTACATGTACATTAAGGGGCCTATAGCTTGCATAAATATAAATAAACAGGTGATGTTCATTAATTTACCCACAGTTAAGGGGCCTATAGCTTGCATAAACATAAATACACAGGTAATGTTGATTAATTTACCCACAGTTAAGGGGCCTATAGCTTGGATAAACATAAATAAACAGGTAATGTTGATTAATTTACCCACAGTTAAGGGGCCTATAGCTTGGATAAACATAAATAAACAGGTAATGTTGATTAATTTACCCACAGTTAAGGGGCCATCCCGCGCCCCCTGCACCCCCCCCTCCCTCCCTCACCACCCCTCTCTCTCTGTATAATAATTATGATATTATGCATTATTTAACATTTTTGTAAAATTCCCATAGATTTACCAACATTTCCACAAAATTCCCACAAAATTTTAGTTCCCACGACACCTCCCACGTAGCCCTGTTTCTCCCACAGATTTGTGGGAAAATCCCACAAAGTGGCAACCCTCCTGCCACTGCCTGGCTGGCCCACTGAGCTCACACGCCCTCCTCCTCCTCATCCGTCCTCCTCCTCCCCATTCATCCCTCCCTCTCTTCCTATTCTTCCCTTTCCTGCATAGGTTCCTCTTTCTTTTTAGGAGCAGTGAGTAGCGGGCTTTTTTTTTTATTAATGTATGCTTTTTGTGTGCCCTTGAACTGTCTCCTTTGCTGTAAAAAAAAAAAAAAAGGTTATTTGTGTGTGTGGGTGGGGTGGGGGGAGGCTGGACAGGTGAATTAAGGCAGGTGTTTGTTTGTATGTAGGTGTGCATATGAGTTACCTTCCTTTAGTTTACACACACACACACACACACACACACACACACACACACACACACACACACACACACACACACACACACACACACACACACTTTCCTTCCTAACCTCACCCCCTTCCCTCCCTTCCCTTCCCCCATCATCACCATTACGTCTCCCTTCTTCCCCTTTTCTTCCCCTTTCTTCCTCCCTTCGATTTCCTCTTTCCTTTTTCACTCCTCTTTTCACATTTTCTTATATTTTTCCTTTTTTTCCATTTTCTTCCCCTTTCCTCTTGTTTTTCTTTTTCTCTTCCCCACAATTCCCGTCTTTCTTCTCTTAGCTTATCATATTCTTATTCCCCCTCCTTTTCCGTCTTCTTTCCTATCCCCTCAGCTCTTCTTCTTTATCTTTCCCTCTTTCCCCTCGCTTCCTCTCTTTCCCCCCCTTCCTCTTTTCCTTAAATTCCCTTCTTTTCAAACTACACTACCTCACCTTTCTTCTTCTTCCCTTTACCCTCCCACCCCCATCCTTCCCTTTATTCTAGTATTTATCCCCTTTCCCTCTTCTCCCCTTTCTTTACCTACCTTTCTGTCCCCTGTCTTTCCCCTTCTCGTTTCTATCCCTTCTTCCTGCCTTCCTCTTCTTCCCATACTAAGTCTCCTTCTTCGACATTCTCTTTCCCCTCAGCATCCCCTTCCCCTTACCGCTCCCTCTTTTCTTCCCTTTACTTGATCCTCCTCCTCCTCCTATTCGAGAAATAACTCCTGCCGATGTCAAGCAAAGCGATGCAATACCGACATCGGCAGGAGTTATTTCTCGAATAGAGTTGTTCGCCACTGGAACAGCCTTCCTGCAGAAGTGGTTAGCGCAGAGACCATCAACTCCTTCAAGAAACGCATTTATCGCCACTTTGCTGCATCGGGAGTGAACTGAACGTTCCCAAGAGTAGATACACAAGTGCTTTAATCCTTCCCTGCAAGCCACTCCTATGGCAAACGGATTGATTGAATCACTGAACGCAGGCAGCCTAGTAATGAGCCAACAGGCTTTCTGCTGCCTGCTAGTCCATGTTTCCATGTTTCCTCCTCCTCCTCCTCCTCCTCGTCCCACTGAAGCTATTAATCACACGCCCATCTCAACCAGCAGGTGAACGCAAGTGAGGCATTTTTTTTTTTTTTTACAGCTAAGGAGACAGCTCAAGGGCGCAAAAAAAAAAAAAAAAAAAAAAAGGCCCGCTACTCACTGCTCCCGAACAGAAGTTAAAGGAGTGTCCAAAATCAGAGGTTAATTTCGGGAGGAGAGGTGTCCTGATACCCTCCTCTTGAAAGAGTTCAAGTCGTAGGCAGGAGGAAATACAGATGAAGGAAGATTGTTCCAGAGTTTACCAGCGTGAGGGATGAAAGAGTGAAGATACTGGTTAACTCTTGCATAAGGGGTTTGGACAGTATAGGGATGAGCATGAGTAGAAAGTCGAGTGCAGCGGGGCCCCGGGAGGGGGGGAGGCATGCAGTTAGCAAGTTCAGAAGAGCAGTCAGCGTGGAAATGTCGATAGAAGATGGAAAGAGAGGCAACATTGCGGCGGAATTTAAGAGGTAGAAGACTATCAGTATGAAGAGGAGAGCTGATGAGACGAAGAGCCTTAGCCTCCACTCTGTCCAGAAGAGCTGTGTGAGTGGAGCCCCCACACATGAGATGCATACTCCATACGAGGGCGGACAAGGCCCCTGTATATGGACAGCAACTGTGCAGGGGAGAAGAACTGGCTGAGACGGTACAGAACGCCCAGCCTCGAGGAAGCTGATTTAGTAAGAGATGAGATATGAAGTGTCCAGTTAAGATTTTGAGTTAAGGATAGACCGAGGATGTTTAGTGTTGAGGAAGGCGATAGATGGGTGTTGTCAAAGAATAGGGGATAGTTGTTTGGAAGATTGTGTCGAGTGGATAGGTGAAGAAACTGTGTTTTTGAGGCATTGAAGGACACCAGGTTCTTCTTGCCCCAATCGGAAATAATAGTAAGGTCTGAGGCTGCGTTCTGCAGCCTCCAGCCTTGAGTCGTTAAGTTCCTGAAGGTGGGTCTTTAATTAATTCACCTTAACGTCCAGGGACTTCTCCGCCTCACCATTGGTTCAACTGTGGGATTAATAGTATTGGTATTTTTCTGGCCTAGGTGAAGGACTTGGAGTTTTTTACGGATCATTTGGTGAGGGAAGAGGGTTGGGCGTGGTGGTGGTGTTGGTGGTGATGGGGGTAGTGGCGATGGTAATGGTGGTGGGAGGGGGACGTGGTGGTGGAGGTGGTGGTGTTGATATATACTGGTAGTAGTAGTAGTAGTAGTAGTAGTAGTAGTAGTAGTAGTAGTAGTAGTAGTATTTGCAGTAGTAGTAGTAGTAGTAGTGGTGTGGAGGTGTTATTAAATGTGCACTATTGCTTCCTGAATATTTTCTCGTGTTCTCTTATTTTATTTCTCTGTATGTATTTCTTTCCTTCGTGGTTTCTTTCTACAAATTTTAATTACATTTTATTTTCTGAGTATAGTTTTGTTATTCTTCCTTTTACTTTCCTCCTTATTTCCTGACATCATTTCCATGTTATTAATTCTTCCTTCCTTCATTTCTTCCTTCCTATCCTTTCCTTTCTCCGTCTTTGTTTCCTTCTCACCTCTTTTTATAATGTCTTTATATATATTTTCCCTTCTGTCTTTCCTTTATTCTCTCTGTACAGTGACTTTTTGTTCGTTAAACTGAGATGATTCTGATACTTTTTTTCCTTTCCATCTCATCACCATTCCGTCCTCTGTGCTCCTCTTCTTTTCTTCTCCAATATCTCATCTCCTCCTCCTTCTCCTTCCATCTAATACCTTAATTTCCTCTTCGTAATTATTCCCTTCATTAGCATCGCCTCGTCATCTTATTTTCCCCTCTTTCCTCTTTGCTTCCTCTCTTCCTGTCTTCTTCCTCTTATTTTAGTCATTCATTCCCTTTTCTCCTTTTCTTTCACCTTGTTCCTCTTCTTTTTTCTTCTTTAATAATTCTTTTCTTTACCACCCCTCCTCTTTTCCTTTTCCTTTTCGCCGTCATCCTCTACCACCACCTACTCTTTCTTTATGCCTCATTTTATTCCCCTTTACGTGTTCTCCTCCTCCTCCTCCTCCTACTACTACTACTACTACTACTACTACTACTACTACTACTACTACTTGCATGCGTGGAAAAACTGCAGAATGCGCTGCAGGGACACAAAAGGGGAGAGAGAGGAGCCGGCCTCCCTTCTATCTCGACGTGAACGGGAACAAACAAGGGAAGAACGAGTGACCTCGGGTCACTCCTAATATTGGGGTGACTGCCGCCTCGCCACCCGCGAGCGGGCTGCTAGACGTCGCTGGCGGTGCGGGGCAACAAACCCCACGACAACACAAAATACATAGTTTACATACAGTACAGAAAATCCTAACCTAAACATAAAATAAAATATACATAATGTCATGATATTAAATGACGGGCAGGAAATACATAAATGGAAGAACACCCCGCTGGCAACGTTGACCCCGGATCGCTGCGCGGGAAGGTGAGGCCAGGACAAGGAACATGGGCGGCGAGTGGGAGATTCCGCTCCCTCAAACCGGAAATATCCAGTTCATGCTATGTCGGCGTGGGTGGACGTCCCGCTGGACAAAGGGTCACACAGCAAGCCAAGTGGGTGACCCCCACCGTGTCGGTAAAGAGAATAAAAAAAAATGAAGGGCGGAAGCAGCCCGGCCGTAACACTCTGTAGGGATCGGAAAGTTCTCGGATTGGACTCGTAATATATTCCACTTCCATTTCCTTCACCATCACCCACACTTCTTCCTCTTTCCTTCCTCCCCTCTAAATCCTTTTACTCCCCCGTCCTCCTCCTATTCTGTTTTTACTCTCCCTTTTTCTTCTCCTCTTTCTCATGCTCCTTCATTTTTCTTATCCTTCCTCTTCCTCCCTGCCCTGGTCTCCTCCGCCTCCACATCCTTTTCCTCCTCCTTCTCCTCCTCCTCGTCCTCCCTCACCTCTCTGCATACTCGCCGCCTTCCGCATAACCCGCCACAAACATAAGCGTCTCGCCGCCCATCGAACGATCGGAGGCGAGGCGCGGGCAAAGTAGAGAGAGAGAAGGGCGGGTGGGTAGAGACTGATAGATAAAGGGAAGTATAGACAAAGAGATGAAAGGTTAAAAAAAAGGGTAGAAACAGAGGAAGAGAGAGAAAGATGAATGAAGATAGAAGAAGGTAGAAATGGAGAGAGAGAGAGAGAGAGAGAGAGAGAGAGAGAGAGAGAGAGAGAGAGAGAGAGAGAGAGAGAGAGAGAGAGAGAGAGAGAGAGAGAGAGAGAGAGAGAGAGAGAGAGAGAGAGAGAGAGAGAGAGAGAGAGATTTACATAGATTTACATAGAAAAGCAGACCACACAGACCCCATGGTCCAGACTAGGTGGTCTGTCCTTAAACCTAAGTGATTTTACATTAATAAGATGGCTCCAAAACGTTGCTTTTCTACTCTAGTTAATATTAAGTTCAAGGAAGTGACGGTCGAGCTTGTTTTTAAAGGAGTCATTCGTGTTACACTGGACCACTGATGGTGGGAGCTTATTCCATTCTCGCACTACAACGTTGGTGAAGAAAAATTTGGTGCAGTCTGAATTTACTTGTCTACATTTGAGTTTTGTGCCATTGTTCCTCGTTCGCAAAGTGTCATCGATCATAAACAATTTTGTTCTGTCTACATTCGTGAAACCATTAAGTATTTTAAAACATTCGATCAGTTTTCCTCGGAGGCGACGTTTCTCAAGAGAGAACATGTTAAGGGTGGAAAGCCTTTCTTCGTAGGATTTGTTGCGCAAGGAAGGGATCATTTTTGTTGCTCGACGCTGAACACCTTTTAGCTTAGCAATGTCCTTTGCATGGTGGGGAGACCAAAACTGTACCGCATATTCCAGGTGGGGTCTGACTAAACTATTGTAGAGCGGAAGTATTACATCTTTATTCTTGAATAAAAAGTTTCTTTTAATGAAGCCCAACATTCTGTTCGCTTTATTTGCTGCATCGATGCATTGCTGTGAGAATTTGAGGTTTGACGCGATTTTAATCCCCAGGTCCTTAACGCATTGAACGCTTGTGAGTTTAACGCCGCGTATTTCGTAATCGACCTTCGTATTTTTTGTTCCAACTTGAAGGACCTGGCACTTGTCTACGTTAAAGGGCATCTCCCATTTATCCGACCAAGCTGAAATTTTGTGCAGATCCTCTTGGAGGCCTTGCCTGTCTTCGTCAGTGAGAACCGAGTTACCAATCTTTGTGTCGTCTGCAAATTTACTAATGCGATTATTGAGTCCAACATCCACGTCGTTGATGTAAATAATGAAGAGCATTGGGCCAAGAACCGAGCCCTGAGGGACGCCACTAGTGACCGGCGCCCACTCTGAGTTAAATCCGTCAATCACAACTCTTTGTTGTCTGTTGCTCAACCAATTCGCGATCCATTGGTTTACTTGACCGTCAATGCCTATTTGCTTTAATTTATAAAGTAATTTATGATGTGGGACTTTATCAAACGCTTTCTGGAAATCAAGATAGACTACGTCCACTGATTTGGTTACGTCATAAATTGAGAAGAGATCGTTATAAAAGGTCAGTAGGTTTGACAGGCAGGATCTTTTGTTACGGAAGCGATGTTGTGAATCCCCAATTAATGAGTGGCTTTCGAGGTAACTCACAATTTTGTCTCTAATTATGCTCTCGAGTAGCTTACCTACAATTGAAGTTAGACTAATGGGTCGGTAGTTACCTGGTATTTTTTTGTCTCCTTTCTTAAAAATCGGTGTCACGTTAGCCTTTTTCCAATCCGAAGGGACGATGCCTTGTCGCAAGGACATATTGAATACGGTAGTGAGGGATGAGAGTATTTCGCTCTTTGTTTCTTTAAGCAGTATAGGATATACACTTTGTCGGGTCCGGGACTTTTATTTGAGAGAGAGAGAGAGAGAGAGAGAGAGAGAGAGAGAGAGAGAGAGAGAGAGAGAGAGAGAGAGAGAGAGAGAGAAAATACTTGCATGGAAATACAAATCACACAAATTCTTGGTTTATTCCCTGCTTGAAAGTGGTTTTGCTGTGTGTGTATGTTTGTTTGTGTGTGTGTGTGTGTGTGTGTGTGTGTGTGTGTGTGTGTGTGTGTGTGTGTGTGTGTGTGTGTGTGTGTGTGTGTGTGTGTGTGCTCTCTCTCTCTCTCTCTAAATCGATGAAATGTTTGATCTTCCCATGTGTATGTATCTTCTTTCTCCTCCTCCTCCTCCTTTCGTCCTTCTCCTCCTCCTCCTCCTCCTCTTCGTGCGGCTCCTCCTCCGCCGCCACCTCTCCTTTTATTCACCCGCCACCCTTTCGTTCTCCCTGCCTTGACCTCACCTTCTTCCCTCTTTTTCTTCCTCTCATGCACTCCTTTTTTTTCCTATTACTTCTTTCTTGCACCCTTCATTCCTTCTCATCCGTATTACCATTCCTCGTCATCTTCCTCCTCGTTCTTTACTGATTCATTTATTCAGTGAGTCAGTCAGTCATTCAGTCGTTCATTATGGGATCAGTTTGTTTCCTATTCCTACATTTAGTGCACCAGATATGTTAGTCTTTAATAATTTTTTTTTTTACTTCTATTTGTGAGTAGATATTTTCAGTCCTCGTTATTTGTTTTAGTACTTTTATTTCTATCACTATTCCTACTGCTACCAGAAATCTTATAAATGTATATACTCGTATAACACCATTTGTAAGATCTTTGCCTCTACCATCATCACTATATATTTTCATTTATATTTAACTTGGGTTTGTTTTTATTTTTTCAACATCCTCGTCCCTCATTTCTAGCCTCGTTTCCTTCCTTCCTTCCTCCTCGTCATCTTCCTACTTCTTTACCGCCTTCACGCACTCTCTTCCCTTTATGTTTTTATTCAAAGTACTCGCCACTTCTGTCGTTTTTTTACTATTTTCCTTCTTTAGTTTTTTTTTATTTCCTCATCCTTCTCTCCTTCTTTTTTGGCTTTATGTCCTTATTTATCCTTTGTTATTTCTCTTCCTTCCTTCCATTCTTCCATCCGCTCTTGCTATCTTTCTTCTTTCCTTCCTTTTCTCCTTCAATTCCTTTCTTCTTCGGTCGGTCTTTCATGACTCCTCTGCCTCGGTCTTCCCTCCCTCCATTCTATAATATTTGTCTCCATTACTTCACACTTTCCTCTCCTCTTCCCCTCCTTCATTCACGCATCATTTTTTCCTTCCATTTTTTATCTTTCCATTCTCTGCGCCATAAGGTCGTCAGGGTACACGTCTACTCTAATGATGAGAAGAGTTGATTGATAAGGAAGTTGTAGTTTATATATATTTACCGATGATGGACGCTGATTAATATCCATCAGGACTCACCTGTGGACGCGGCCAGGTGTGTGTGTGTGTGTGTGTGTGTGTGTGTGTGTGTGTGTGTTTATTTTTTGTTTTTTTTATATACATATACTATTTTTTTACTTTTCTTTTCTTTTTCTTTTTTCATTTATATATTTTCTTGCATTTCTTATTTATTTTCTATCACTTATTTTTATATTGTCTCTTACACCTTCATCCCATTTTTATTCCTTTCCTTTCTCTTTGTTTCATTCTTTCTTGCATTCCCCTAATGATCATTTTCATTCATCCCTGCTCTTTTTCTTACTTTGTCTTATTATATTTCCTTTTCCTTCGTGCTATTAATTCTTTGCACTCATGTTTTTTCTTCTTTTTATTTTCTTCATATTCATATTTTCTTCCTTTCTTGTCTTGCTTTCCTATTTATTCTTTTTTTTTCTTTCCATGAAAGAGTGAATATATTTTTTCCTCATTTTAACTTGAATGAGTGTTTTATTTTTTTCTGAGTACCTTCCACTGAATTAGTTTTCAGTAGTTTGCTCGTAATCAGTTCAACATAACTTTTATTTCATCATCTGCTTGTTTTGATATTTGCCAATGACAGACAGACAGACAGACAGACAGACAGACACAAGCCCACAGAGAGACACATAGACAAACATAAACACAAACAAAAAAAGCCGACATACAGAAAACTCACTGCACATATTGAGAGACAGACATATGGACAGAAAGGCGAACATTTAAAGCGACGGACGTTTTGAATAGACAGACAAACAAATATTGAATAAAGACAAACAGACAAATCTAATGCCTATGAGAGTATTTAAATCAGTCAGTCAGTCATCCACCCAGTCAGTCAATCAGAAAGTTCATAAGGTCACGTAGTAGGCTATTAAGTCACTCAGTAAATTAGTCAGTATTTCAATCAATCAGTTATTTAGTTGGTCAGTTATCCAATTGATCAGTCAGTCAACTAAACTAATCATTTAGTCAGTCGATCAACCACTCAGTTAGTCCATCAGTCAGTCAGTCAGCCAGTCAGTCAGTCTATCAGTCAGTCAGTCCACTACTACAAAAAGGTAGATTATGAGAAAATATGCCGTTCAACGTTTTTATTTATTTATTTCCGTATTTACTTACTTATTTACTTATTTATTCATTCAATCCTCCATTCATTCCTCCATCCATCCATCCGTTCATTCATTCATTCATATGTTCTGTTTATTTTTCCTGCCCCGGCCCACGCTGACCCTAATTCCGCAAAGTTAGCGTCAAACAGTCAGTCAGCTGGTCGTTAAGTCTGTCGGTCAGCTGGCTGAACAGTTCGTCAGTCATTAAGTCAGTCATCCAGTGGGTGGATCGGTTAGTCAATGAGTGAGGGAGAGAGTGGGTGGATCAGTCAGTCAATCAGTCAGTCAGTTAGTTCGTCGGTCAGTAGGTCAGTCAGTCAGTTAGTTCGTCGGTCAGTAGGTCAGTCAGTCAGTCGGTGGATCGGTCTGTCAGTGAGTGAGAGAGTGAGTGAGTGGGTCAGTCATTCATAAAAAAAAAAAATCGTGGTTTAGCGTAAGTAGAAAATGAACAGAAGAAAACGATAATTGTATTATGCGGGTTGAAAAGTGAGTAGGATTTTTATGCAACTGATATTTTTTTCGTGGCGTGGTAGAAACCTAGTCGTGGTTCACCGTAAGTAAAAAAGAAGCAAAGTAGAAAACGTTAAGTGTATGACGCGGAATGGGAACTGAGTAGAAATTTTCTGTAGCGCGTCTGGCCGTGAAGTTCTCCTTGGTAATGGACAGGACGAAGCGCGCGAGGAAAAGTATGAACACCGGAACTCTTTTTGTCATAATTACTAATGGACGGAGGTTGATTGAGGCAGGGTGAGCGGGACGGCGATTGTTGAGGAAGAGCCGTCGCGGGATACCTGTTCGCTCTTGTCCTTGTTTTTGTATATATATTTCTAACATTTCTTTCCTTCCCCTTACCACTTTGTTTACCTTTTTAATATATTCAATCTTATCAAACTTTCTTTCCCAGCACATTTATATAATATTTTTTTCTGAGTTACTGTCACCTATCCATTGTCTCCTTTACTCCTTCCTTTACTTCTCCTTTATTTCCGTCATTCTTATCCAGTCTTCCTCTACCTTTTCACACGAAAACTTTTTTCTCGGTTTCATTCATAGATATTTTACTTTCCTCTTATTTTCCTTCTTAACCTTCACCTCATTTACTTCCCATGCATATCTTTTTTATCGGCTTCCATATTACTTTTTTTTTTATTCGCCACTAAAATTACTATCGTTTTTATTATCAGCTGATGCATTCAGTTATGATATACGTTAATAAAACCATTATTCACTTTTATCTGCTGCTAATATATATTTTAGCACTATGTGCTTTCTACTCACCTATTCACCTTTTATCAGTAAAAACCTTACTTGGTCTTATTTATTATTTTTTCCAAACACTTAAGTTTTCTTCATTCCTTAAACTCCAGAACTGATCACCTTTTACTCATTTTGTTTCACCTCTGTTTTCCAATAGACTAATTTAAATGTCTCAGAAAAACAACATTCCCTTTCACCCGTTCCTTTTAGTGTATTTATATCATCGCCTTGCTGTCCACACGCCTTACATTTACTTAACTATCAAACAATTTGTCGCTGCCACCTCTTCTCTTAGAATTAAAATCCGTCAATGAAAACTTTATTCGTTGTTAATATAATACTAACATTCTCTCCTTCCTTCCTCTTTGCAGTCACCTCCAGGACACCTTTTGCAACTCAACACGTGTTTTTTTTTACACACACTACAACCTTTTAACCAATATGCCGATACCATTTCCTTTCCTCAGTAATTAAAATCCGTTACTGAAAACATTACTCGTTCATATTAGTTGTGAATGTGTTCCTGGCACTTTTCCCTTCCATACCTTTTGCATTCACTTCTTATACTCTTTTTACAGTTCTTTGGCATTTTTTTTTTTTTTTACTGTGATTTCCGTGCGTTACTGAAAACATATTAGTCTTTTCATCCGGTTCTGATAAAGTTTTGTGCTTCTCATAACTTTGCTTTCGTCTCATTACTTTCTTTTACTTGGTGCTCTTCTACCTTTGTCTCCAACACGCTAATTAAACATCAGCTATATATTTCTTTTGTTCGCTGCAGATATTTTCTGTGTATTTATTTATAATTCCTCTCCATCCTCCCATTTCCTTCTACTTCTTCATTTCCAACAAAATAGTTTAATAATTCGATAAAAAGTTTTTTTAATTTTTTTTTATTCATTTGTTTATATTTTCCTCCATCTATACCTCCACCTCTCCTGTTCTTCGCTCTTCCTCTCTCCCACCTTTCCTGTTTATCCCTTTCTCTCCTTCACCTTTACTGTTTCTCCCTCTTCTTCTCCTCCACTCCTCCTGTTCCTCCCTCCCCCTCTCCTTCACCTTTCATTTTCCTCCATCCCCCCTCCTCCACCTTTCCCGTTCATTCCTCTCTCTCTCCTCCACCTTTCCCCATTCCTCCCTCTCCCTTACTTCCACCTCCCCGCCTCCTCCCTCTCCACCTTTAATCTCCACCACTCTCCACCCATTCATCTCCCTTTCACCTCCACTCTTTGCCTTCGCTCTTTCTCTTTCTTTCCACTTCCACGTTTAGCATATCCTTCCTCTTCTTTCATCCTCTCTCAGCACTGTCTCTCTCTCTGTTTTCCTCTTCCTCACTCCTTTTGCTGTATTCGCTGCCTTCTTTTCCTTTTTATTCAATCATTCTTAATTGACATCTACATCTGTTATATCTTTCGTCCTTCTCTTCCGTATTTTTTTCCACATTCACTTTACTTTTCTCTTCCTCCTTCATTCAGCACTCTTCCTTCTTCCTCCTTCCGCTTCCTCTTTCACATGTACTCTTCCTCCCTCTTTCTCTCTCGTCATCCTTTTTCTCCTTCCTCCTCCTCCTCCCTCTTTCACATTTACTCTTCCTCCATCTTTTTCTCTTGTCATCATTTTTCTACTTCATTCTCGCTTTCTCTCCCTTTTTTTCTTTTTTCCACATTCGCATTCAATCATCACTTTATCCTCTCCTTTCTTTCACATTCTATTTGGTTTCCTCACCCACTCAATCTTTCGTCTACATTCACCCACTCTCTTACCCTCGTTTTCTTTTTCTTCCACAGTCACATCCACTTTCTTTTTCTTTTCTTCCTCATTGTTTCTCTCTCCCCTCTTCACAGCCGCTCTCCGTTCATCTTTCCTTTTCCTCCTCTGCTCCACATTCACAGCCACTCGCCCTTTCTTTTCCTTCTGCCATCTCCCACATTCTTCTACTTTTATCACACTCTCCTGTCAGGCTTCATATTCAGCATACCAGTGTGCTTTTTTTTTCCAAATTTTTCCTTCCGTCTCTTTGTTGGTCTCGCAGGCTCAACTTTTTACATTTTTATCGGCGTCAACAGATAGTCCATCTTCATATTGATGTTGTTCTTTTCAAGTTGTTTTCCTGGCTTACCCATGCATTGTAGACATGAAATTGTATAATAATATTTGTTAGCCCTGATGAACCCTACAACTTGGCATTATAAACAAAGTCAGCTGTTTTTTTTTTTTTTTTTTTTTTTTTACGTCTTGGCCTGTGGCGCCGGTAGGCCTTCATAGTAGGGCCTGATGGTCGGCCCCAGCCCGTTGTGGCGTAGGCAAATGTTTATAGTGGCGCCATCTTTACTTTTCAGCATTTTACATTTTACACCCCTAGTTGCATAATATAAATTGTTGGGTGTGTGTTGGAGGGTCATGCGACGCCGATCTAGCAGTTTTTGTGCTTAACACTTGTTTTAGTATTCTACACCACTGTTTAACCTCACCTGTTGTTTCCTCTATCTTGAATTCATGTTTCTTTTATTTTTTGATACTCTCTTTTTCTAAACATTTTGAAGATTAATCAATTCGATTTTCAGTATTTTTTTATAATCCTTAGTTCTTTTTATATTTAGTTCCGTTCGTCTCTTCATAATGTTTTTGCTTGTTCCCTCTGCTCAACCGTTTAAAGATTTAACTCATTTACCTTAATTTTCCCTTACCTGCCTGCCCTCTATTTTTGCCTGCTAACATTTTCAGTACTTAGCAATTCTTTATAATCTGTTTCAGCTCAAATCAAAGCTCGTCTTGTTTTACCTTTGTTGACCAGTTTTTGAAGATTTTTCTTTACTTTTATTCCCAGTCATCCTAACATCATCCGTAGACTTTCATTCAAGATGCCCTCCCTTTCTTCTGTCCCTTTTTCTGCTCCTCTACCTCCTTCACCATCGTAATCTCCCCTCCCTCCTCCTCCTGTTCTCTCTCCACTTTCGTCCCCTTACCCTCCCCTCCCCTTCCCTCTAATACTCTAGGACAACAAACTCATCAACTGGATTTTCTGAGGTCAAAAGCGATCCTTCACAAGGGTTCAAAAAGGTAAAGAAGCCGAAAAATACACCAGAATATCCGTTGCCTATAGTTTAGATGCGTTCATCCTTTGGCAAACCCCGTGACCCGTTTTTTGTGCGTCGAGAGAAAACAGGAGAAACTTTAGCTGGTCAGTCCATCACGAGAGTCTGTAAAGCTCTGCTCCATCATGCTGTTGTCGAGAGATTTTCCGCCGCGCCCCCCGCCGCCACCACAAACACTACCAATAGCGATTCGCCTCTGCTCTGCAGAAAATAGTTGAGTTCACGATTAAAAATTAGTCCGAGGGGGAACAAAAGAGAATAATCAAGGTTGAATTTATATTAGTATTATGGAAACTTACCAAGCCTAACCTAGAGAAAACAATGGCACTGGAACGTCAGAGAGAGATAATGAACGCCTGAAGATGAATAAAAAGAAAGCGAATGCAGACCAATATTTTTATAATCAGTGGATGTGACAGTAGAGAGAATAGTTGAGTTCGTGATGAAAAGTTAGTCCGAGGGGAAACTAAAGGAAATTACTGCATGATTCACTAGCACAGACAGAAATATCCTACGTGGAGTACTTTTGTCCGTATATATGTACTCTTGCACATTGGCACGAAGCACCAATGACTGCGGGTTACGTCTCCAGGCATTGCTAGCCACTAGAAACATACACCACAACACGAAATCACGGAGAAACACAAAGTTGGCGGCCTCCCGACGTACCTAGTGACGTCACGACCAATCAGCACCCGTTTCCAGGTCACGTGATTTTTCCGCAACTTGAATCCATATTTTATACCACATTTACTATTTACATGAATAGAAAATAGTACCATAGCTGAATTTAGGGCCTATTTTATCCATACAGACAGAATTTGAAATAAATATATTGACCGGAAACATGGCAAGTAATCATGACCAGGTATGCTGAGAATACACGACTTTAGCGTCCAGCAATGGACTGTATTGGCTATGCGACTTCAGACAAGTACTGTTTTTTATCTCGATTCTCTTTCTATTTCTGAAAAATTCTGGCTGTCGTTTGGAGCCAAATGCCCAAACGTGGTACTCTGTTGGTTATTTTTCTCCAGCTTAAGAATGATTTAACTTCCTGTTAAATAATGTTAGTTTAGGTTTCTGTAGCTATTTTGACTTCTGGTCTTAAGTGATTTACAGACGCCCTCTCCAGCGAGAGGGTGTCTGTAAACACTTATCTTAAGACCAGAGGTCAAAATAGCTACTAGCAATTATTTAACAGCAAGCTAAATCATTCTTAAGCTGCTGGAGAGCAAAATAAAGCCGTGGGCAAAACAATACGAAACCTCCCAAGCTGTGTTTTGCCTGTTTGGGCCGCTCAGGAGACTGTGGGCCGCGGCACATTCGCCCCTCAGTGGTCACACACACCACGCACAGACGCAAACCTTAAAATCTTACCAGCAAAGAGTAAATACATTTTTTTTTTCTGACAGCACATTTGGCTCCAAACGACAGCCGGTATTATTTTTTTTCCGAAATAGAAAAAAGGAACCGAGTTACGTCAAAACAGTACTTGTCTCCGATTCGCCGCCGGATAGCCAATACGGTCCATTATTATTTTTTTTTATTAATTTTTTTTTTTTTTTACATTGCGGCCTATTGCGCCGGTAGGCTTCTTCCCGGTGGGTCCTGATGGTCGGCCCAGCCCGTTCTGGCGCAGGCGAGTGTTTATAGTGGCGCCATCTTGCACTGGCTCATGCTGCCCTCCCAGAGCTCATCTTTGATCCTAGAATCTAGAGTCCGGGTTGATAGGTGGTCTTCTGGACAGCATGTGGGTAGTTTTAAGCCACTCGGCGGCGGTTGAAAAATCCCAGCTTGGTGGCACCGGGCGGGGATTGAACTCGCATTCTCCTGAACACGGAGCCGTTACTCTGACGACTCAGCCACCACCTCCCCGCGCTGATATCCCGTACTGATGATCAAGAGGAGGAGGAGGAGGAGCGGAATAGAGTCAAGGGGAGACTGAGAAAAAGGAGGAGGAGAAGCGAAGGAAGAGGAACGGGTGGAAAGAAGGGAGGAGGAGAGATAGGAGGAACAAAACGTGGCGAAAGAGGAGGAGGAAATAATGGGCGAAGAAATTGAAACGGAGGAGGAGGACGAAAGAAGATGAGTAGAAACAGAAGAAAGGAAACGGGGAGAAGAAACAGAAGAGATAGGAGGAGGAGGAGGGAGAGGAAAATAAAGCCAGAGACAGAGCTAGAGAGAGACACAGAGAGAAAGTGACGTCGCAAGACATACAAATCCCTATCACGTCGTCATCATCATTAGATCTTTCAACACCTGCCCACTCGTGACTCCTAATGACCAGGTGTGACGTGACGGGCAGGTGCTTGGACAAGTGAAGGGCCGGCTCACCTTTTTAATAACCTAACATCACCTGAAGCTAATGGATACGGATAGGAGGGGGAGGGAGGGGAGAAGGGCGGGGTGGGGGGCAGCGTAAAGGTAAAGGTGTAAAGGATTAGCTAAGTTAGCGTTAATGATAGTTGATCTGCAGGTTATTAGTGCAGGTGGAACAGCTGGTGCACCTTTCTTTGATTAATAGTCGAATGTCACTTGGACTAAGTGGGTGCCAATGGTAGGAGGGAGAGACAGGAGGCATGGACGAATATCTGGGTAAAGTGGAAAGAGGAAGGAGGGAGCAGGAAGGTAAAGGAAGAGGAAGAGGAAGAGAGAGAGGAAAGGAGATGTGAGAAAGAGAAAGTGAAGTAGGAATAGGATGGGTAGAAAACAATAGAGAGAAATGAAGGAGACGAGCGGGAGGAATCGGAGGAGATCAGTAAGGTACAGGAACAGGGGAGGGAATGGAAGGGAAACGAGGACAGAAATGAAAAGAAATGGGGGAATAGAAAGGGGCCTTAAGGTATAGGAAGAGGAGGAAGATGAAAAAGAAGGAAAGGAAAAGGAAGAAGGGTGAGGAGAGGAAAAGGAGGAGGAATCAATGAGTGCGCATGATGGGACACAGATGAAAAGGTTAGAGAGGAAAGGAGTGGATGGAAAGGTTTAATGGATTAATCAGTGGCGTGTATGCTGCAGGCAGTTTCATTAATGTCCAGAAAAACTAAAACATGAAATATAGATCGACATTTACCGGATTATTGCACGCAAGAAGAAATTTAATTGCACTTGAAACACATGAATTGCATTTGCCTGGAAGATGACTTGGTTAAGCAGCGCGGGGCGTGTCAATCATGATTGAAATTGACTATGAATGATACACATAATGTAAGGTAGACATTTACTGTCTTAATACATACGGGAAAACAATATATGATTGTAAAATGATAAAAATACCAGTTAAGTATTAGTAATAAAATAATAGTAATAATATAAACGACACTAAAATAACAACCGCAATAATAATAATAATAATAATAATAAGAAGAAAAGAAGAAGAAGAAGACACGTTTGCATAACAGGCGACGAATAGATTAAGCAGATGCATAAGTTGTGTTGCTGGAAAAAGATTATCTCTGTTTGAATGCACTCCACAAACATTGACGAACACTTGCAGAAATAATGCAGACCAGGAGAGATAATAATTACACTGGACACACGAAATAAAGTTACATCATTAATAAAGTCGGAAAGAAATAGATAACAATTCAAACTGCTTTCTACACACACGAAATTACGTTTCCAGAAAAGATGAGTAGATTAAGCGATGCAGAAATGAGGTTACGTGAAAATATATTCGTATACAAATGAATTATATAAAGTAAACAAACATTTACTAAGTTAATTAGCGCAAGGGAAAGGATTGTAAATGGTTTTGGAACACTAAATTTCATGAAACACTAAATTGCATGAAAGACGACGAAAAGATGAGGCAATAGATAACTTAATTACCTGGAAAATCTACTTACATACGTAAAACAAAACACACACTAAACATAAGCCAACGAGATCATGATAAATAACCAGCAGGGGATGAAAGTGCCTGCGGTCTGCACACACACACACACACACACACACACACACACACACACACACACACACACACCATTACGGTGTTTGCACGGAAGGCGACAAACAGATCACGCAGCGCCAGAATTATGTTGCTGGAAAATATACTTCAACGTAAAAAATGCGACTCTAAATAGAGATCAACACATGAACATTTTACATGCACACGTGGATAAAGTAAATTCAGTAAAGTTTGTATTTAAGAGGAAGAGATTATTCAGCGGCAGAATTGTTAATTGAAAATGTACTCAAAATAGAAAAATAATGATACGCCAACAGTAGATAAAGAAAAGTATAATTGATTCACACACGCAGATGAATAAATATAAACAATAATAAAGTTTGCATGAAAGGTGACGAGGTGATTAATCAGTAGTAGAACTGTTATGACACCTGAAAATGTAACGAAATTATTATGCATAGACACTCTAACTATAGATAAACAAAAGCACAGCTGACAGGGAGGAAAGAATGTGATCGGTTGGCAAACACACGCACGTAGTAAAGGTTCCATGAAAGATGACTCGTAGATTATGGAGAAGGTAAACTGTGCAATTGGAAAACATCCCTAAAAATAAAGACACTTAAAATATTGATCAACAACAGCATATTTTATATCTCTAAGGAGAGAAAAAAAAATACGGTTAATATACACATCAGTCTCGCTAGTGTAGAAAAGTGAAGAAGAGATTAAGCATTTGAATTAAAATTTGTCCTTGTCTTAAAGATACTCAAAAATATAGATAAGCAGAAATACAAACTATTCTCTGAAGGAAAAAAGATTACTATGATTGAACGTTAACATTACTGATGACGAACAGACTGAGCCATTCACAAACATGTTACTGTACAACACACTGCGTGCGAGGAAGACAGAAAACAATTGTTAAACCCCAGGGACAATTAGACTAATTGGGGGTTACTACACACACACACACACACACACACACACACACACACACACACACACACACACACACACACACACACACACACACACACACACACACATGCAACCCCCCACACACACACATCAGTCAATTTGCATTCAAGGTGACGTGAAAAAAAAAAACAGATAAAAGGCAGAAATTATGTGAACGCGAAAATGAACTTGTGTGTTGAAAGGCTCGCTGGCTCGCAGGGTCTGACAGCAAGGGAAAAACAATGATAATGTAATCTGATCAACGCGAGTGTTTTGTGCCTCGAGAGCATTACCGACGCTTACTAATATACGCGTTTTTTTTTTCTCAACAAAATCGTGTTATGCTGCGTAAAGGCGCGTTTTGAAAAGGTCGAAAGTGATGAGCTGAACGGAAAAAAATAACATAATGGCTCTTGATCTGAAAGCAATTATTTTTCGTCCATTATTGAACGTATCTGTAGAGGTAAAGGTGCAAAGAAAAAAGAATGATGATGATGAGGAGGAGGAGGTGAAGAGAAAGAAAGCCTCAGGCTCACTGACTGAGTGAGGTCATGTCTTGTTATTTTGTGCCATAAGCTGTCGCCTATTATATGTTTGAAGATGCCCTAAACTTAACCTAACTTAACAAAACCACCATACCATACGTCTTGACTCAGGAAAATGATCTTCTCTTCCTTACTAAATGAGACTTTCTCTATAACACAGTGACGGCTTTCTTCGTTATTTTATGCTATAGGTGTCTGGATACCACGTGTTTGAAAGTTCCTTAAATTTAACCCAACCTTTTGGAAATACAGTATTTGTTGCTTAAAACTTTTTAAGTTTTTAAGTTATATTAACCAAAACTGGTTTGTTTAGTAAAGCAAATACACGTGTGAATTTTTTTTTTAAATTCCAATAAATTCCCCAAATTCTTGGGCGCTGAAAATTCCCGGAAACCTTCCATGGAAAGTTTATATTTTACCAGAAACTTTCCCACACTTTGCAACCCTACCCACTAGTCTGTTTAAGTGGAAATCATATACTTTTTATTGAATTCTGCGTTTATCCCCTTTGTCTATTAAATCTAGGCAGTGGTCAATATCAAATACGTCTTTATATGCGTCACCTCGGGTCCGGGGTGTTTGTGTTGTATCGGTATTTATATGCCAACGCACAAGCACGTTTATCACATTAACTGAAGACAGACAGATAGACACAGACAGATAGTTAAATAGATGTACAGTGAAATTGATAGTTAACTGTTCTCGGCTGATAAATGGCAGATGGAGTTCAATGTAGGGAAGTGCAGTATTCTGAGTGTAGGTAGGAACAACCCCTCTCACAACTATTGCTTAAATGACACTCTCATAAGCAGGTCTGGGTGCGAGAGAGATTTAGGGGTCTTAGTGAGCTCTGATCTCCGTCCAAGGGCACAATGCATTCAAGCTAGAAATCGAGCAAATAGGGTACTGGGATTTATTTCAAGGAGCGTAAGCAGCAGAAGCGCCGAAGTCTTCCTCAAACTATATTTAGCATTAGTTAGACCTCATCTTGACTATGCGGTTCAGTTCTGGTCACCTTACTATAGAATGGATATCAAAATGTTAGAATCAGTGCAGAGGAGGATGACTAAGATGATTCAGGGATTGAGAAACTTGCCATACGAGGAAAGACTCAAACAGTTAAACTTGCATTCTCTAGAAAGGCGAAGGGTGCGTGGAGACATGATCGAGGTTTATAAATGGATGAAGGGCTTTAATAAGGGAGATACTCATAAAGTTTTGTAGGTAAGAGAACCGGTTAGGACACGAAGTAATGGGTTTAAACTGGATAAACTCAGATTCAACAGGGACATAGGCAAAAATTGGTTTACTAACAGGGTTGTAGATGAGTGGAATAGGCTTAGCAGTCATGTGGTGAGTGCCAATACAATTGTCACATTAAAAAAAAATTAGATAAATTCATGGACAGCGATATTAGGTGGGGTTAGATACACGGGAGCTAGGGTCAAAGGAGCTGCCTTGTATAGGCCTACCGGCCTCTTGCAGACTCCAACGTTCTTATGTTTTTATGTTCTTATAGTATATAGTTGTAATCTTATTTCATTACTTTATTCTTTATACGTCATTCATTTTATACTCATGCATTTTTTTTTGCATTGCCATTCACATTTGGTTCATTCATTTATTCGTTCATATATTAATTATTCAGTAATTCTTGTATTCCTGTATTTGTTGCTCTGTTTTAATATTCTGACTTACGACGTAATATATTATTTTTTCCCTTTGCAGGCTTCCGGCGGAGGGGAGGAGGTGAGTTGCAACAGTGGCGGCCGTGTTTACGTGTGTGGTAGTATATAATTAGAGAGAGAGAGAGAGAGAGAGAGAGAGAGAGAGAGAGAGAGAGAGAGAGAGAGAGAGAGAGAGAAAGCGTTAATGGATAAGAAAATTTCGAAAACGAGGTAAAATGAGTGTTTGGACTGGGCGCGGCGGAGAAAAAACTCTCACTGCTTGAACTGGAATGCGAGAATCGAATGTTTTTTTCATTTAATCTTTTTTTCACTTTCCGGACTTTTCTTTGTAACATTTTATGGCGTAAACTTTTTTTTCGCTAATGATTTTTATTTTTATTTATAAAAGCCCTTTCTTTCAATTGTTTTTTTTTGTCCTATTTTCTATGGACTTTATCTTTCAATTCTTTCTTTTATTTTCCTGTTATCTTATTTTTTCTTTTCATTTTCAATTATCTTCATATTTTTGTTTTGCTATTTTTTTGTGTGTTTTTTCATATTGTTTTCCCTACTAACCATTTTTCTTCTCCTGTGTCACCTCCAATTCTTCATGTTACACCCCTTCTTCCTCTTTTACCTCCTCCTCTTCCTCATTCTTCCCCTTCACCATTTCATCCTCTTCCTCCTCTGCACGTTCTTAGAGAAAATGTTTTCATCTGTTCCGTGGGTCACTGTTGTCCTGACGAACTTAGGATATTACTCAAGCAGGCAACCTCATTATAAACATAAGGAGACACTTTATTGCCTGCCCTTCTCTGTTGAGATGTTTCCATGTTTCTTCATCTTCTTCATCCTCCTCCTCCGCCTCCTCCTCCTGCTATTACCACTCAACTTCCTTTCGTTCAGGAGAGATAATTTGTCGCACTTCCCCGTTTTATTTTATACTCTCTCTTCTCTCTCTCTCTCTCTCTCTCTCTCTCTCTCTCTGAGAGAGAGAGAGAGAGAGAGAGAGAGAGAGAGAGAGAGAGAGAGATGAAATTAAAGAAAAAGAGGGTGGAGGAGTTGAAATAGAATCAAACAACAGGGAGAGGATCAAAATGAAAAAAAAATAGAGAATACAGTGTCAGCCATAACATTCTACTTAGAAAATGTAACAAATTAGGAATCGATATATTATGGTTTAAAGATTATTTGTGTAACAGGACTCAGTCTGTGTGAATTGGGAGAAATTTGTCCTCTACACGAGAAGTATCTTTTGGAGTCCCGCAAGGATCTATTCTCGGCCCTTTGCTATTTAACGTTTATGTAAATGACCTGTCATAAGAAATTAAAGAATGTTTTATTATACAATATGCTGACGACACACAATTCATTCATACTGGAAATACTGAAAATCTACCTGAATTAATTCTTAGTACAGAATAGACGTTAGAAAAAATTTAAAACTATTTTAACAGGAACGGTCTCTTGCTGAACTCCAAAAAGACTCTATGTATATTTCTAGGCACAAGAGCTCTGATATCACGAATATCGGATAACACCACAATTAAAGTAGGGGGTGCCTTAGTTAAACCTTGCCAAAATGTCAAAAACTTGGGGCTACATTTCGACAGTAACATGTTGTTTGATACGCACGTGACAGAAATTAGTAAAAAAGTATCTGGCATGCTTATGTACATCAATCGTTTTCAAGACTTGCTCAGCAGAGAAGCCAGGCTAATAGTGGTTCAGACACTTGCTTTACGTCACCTTAACTATGGGATAACTCTTTGGGGCACCACAAATATCACACAGGTGAATAGGGTTCAGAAGCTACAGAATTTTGCTGCAAAAGTGGTTACTGGGGGAGCCAAGTTTGACCATGTTAGCCCACTCTTAAAGGAACTTCAATTGCCAAATATTGAGCAGATGTGCATTTTTGAACAGTGCATCATAGTATTCAAAGCACTGAAGAAGCATTTTCCTGAATGGCTATTCTCCTTTCCACGAGTAGGACAAATAGTTGACACAAACACAAGACAACAAAATCTCCTCTATGTACCAAAAACACACACTGACATTGGGTCCCGATTTATCACAGTCAGAGGGCCAAAACTATGGAATAACCTCCCCACAAAAGTAGAGAATTGTCACAGTTTGCATACCTTAAGGTCAATCTGAAGAAACACCTCTCTCAAGATAGCACTGGAAACTAATTATACTGAATACTCTTTTTACATTTTATCATATAATGTTTTGCATGATGTCCTAGATATTAGTCCACACTTTATTTTTAGCAGCAGTTATATTCTAGTTATATTTTCAGGATTATCTAAAAAAATTCTACTCCATATACCGTATTCAGTAGTTTTAAGCCAGTAAAGAATAAATGGAATAACCATTGTATAAATGGAAATTCTGATTCTGATTCTCTCTCTCTCTCTCTCTCTCTCTCTAGCACGCCCTAGGAAGACACAAATGCTCTCTCACGAAGATTTGCCGCCCAGAACACACGAGGGACTTCGAAAGCCAGGAGGAGGAGGAAGAGGAGGAGGAGGAGGAAAAGCAATACCAAGGTAGCGAGGAAGAGTAAGAAGAGAAGGAAGACTTGAAAATGAGGTTAGGAAATGAGAAGGAAGAGGAGGAAGACTAGTAAGAAGAAGAAGAAGAAAAAAAAAGAAAAAAAAGAAAAAAAGAAAACAAAAGGAAGAAGAGGAGCAGGTCAAGAAAGTGAACTAGCAAGAGAAAAGAGAAGAAAAATTGGAAACATGGATGATGATGATGATGAGGAGGAGGAGGAGGAGGTAAAATGAAAGAAAAATGGAAAAAATGCAAAACCGGAAGAAGTTGAAAGAAAAGACGAAAACGAGCCTGAGGCTTCTGTATTGAAGGAAGAGGTGGAGGAGGAGGAGGATGGGGGGCGATGATGTCGAGGTGCTGTAAGAGAAGGAAGTGGAAGGAGGAAGAAGATTATGGTTACAGAGGAATGTTAAACCGGGAAGCAAAAGAGGAGCTCCATTCGTCACCCTCCGTCCTACATTCTCTTTTTTCCTCTACCCTTTTGTCTCCCTTCTTCTCCATTCTCTTCTTCCCACACGCATACTTCCTTTTCTTCCTTATCCTTCCCTTCTCTTTCTCTGTTTCTCCTTTTTTTCTACCTTCTACTCTTTTCCTTCTTTGTCTTATTTTCTACTGTTTGCCATACCCTTGCCTTCTCCCTTTTATACTCTCCCTTTTCATATTTTTCCCCCTTATTATTTTTCTCTCCCTTTTTATTTCCGTCTCATGTCCTTACCTTTTTTTTTTTTCGTCCGTTCAATTTTTTCTCCTTTTATTTTTAAGTCGTATTATTTTTTTTCGACACAGTCTCTTTATCTTTCTTCCTCTCACCCTTCTCATTTGTTGGTGTAGCTTCCTTCCTTCATTCCTTCCAGATTTTGTTCTTTCCATCCTTTTTTTTCATTTTACTCTTTTTTTATATCATTTCTCGCTTTCCAAAACTAACCCCTTTGTGTATATATAGTCATGTCTCCTACTCCTCCTCTCCCTTCCTTCCTTCCCTTCCTCCTTCGTATCATCGTCCTGTCTTCGGTATTTTCCACAGATTTACCCTTCCTCGTTTTCTCCACCAACTCTCTTTCCTCAAGATATTCTCTCCTTTCCTTTTTTTTTCCCTTTTACTTTTTCCCTCCCGCTTCATCATCTCTCCTTTCCACTTTTTTTCTGCTACCTAATCCTCCTCCTCCTCCTCCTCCTCCTCCTCCCTATTCAAGCGAAGCGATGCAACACAGACATTGGTAGGAGTTTCTTCTCTATCCGAGTCATACGCCATTGGAACGACCTCCCTGTTGAAGTAGTAAGTGCAGAAACCATCAACTCCTTCAAAAATCGCATCGACAGTCACTTCGTGACGACAGGAGTAAACTGAAAATACGCACCGAAATGACTTGAACTGCCCTGCAGGCACCCAGCGACTCTCAGGAAGATCACCGCTCCACAGCAGGCAACCTCGTTATGAATAAACAGGCTCTCTGTTGCCTGTCATTCCATGTTTCCTCCTCCTCCTCCTCCTCCTTCCCCTTGACCCGGGAAACAAGGCCTATCTTATGTATAGAAATGACTTTGTGTTTGCAAGAGAAAAGGAGGAGGAGGAGGAGGAGGAGGACGAGGAGGAAGAGAAGGAGAAGAAGAGGAGGAGGAGGGAGAAAAATAATAATTAGATGAAGGAGAAATATAATTAGATGAAGAAGAAATAGTAGAAAAATAGAAGGAAATGAGAAGAAAAAGAAGAAGAAGAAAAGGAGGAAGAAGTGGAAGAGGAAGAAGAGATCGGGAAGGAAAAAAAATGCAAAAGGAATAAATTAAACAGGAAAAAGAAAAAAAAAAACTAATAGGAGGAGGAGAAAAAGATGATTAAAAAGAAGAGAAAGAAGCAGAAAAAAATAAGGAAGAAGAAACGCAAGAAGGAATGAAAAGGAGAACACAAAAAAAATTAGGACGTGGAGAATGAGAATATGATTGAAAGAAAGTAAGAAGGACAACTTGAGGAAGAAAAAGGAAGTACAGCAGAAAAAGAAAATAAATACAAAGAGAAAAAAATTAGAGATATGATATCATGTGAATTGAACTTTTGGCCGAGGAGAGAGAGAGAGAGAGAGAGAGAGAGAGAGAGAGAGAGAGAGAGAGAGAGAGAGAGAGAGAGAGAGAGAGAGAGAGAGAGAGAGAGAGAGAGAGAGAGAGAGAGAGAGAGAGAGAGAGAGAGAGAGAGAATTTGATTTGAACAGTTTATTGACATAAAATACATAGTCAAAAGGATGGGGCAGGTGGCTGTCCCCAACCTATTCAGCTTATTGTTATTAAAAATAGATATAGGAAGATTTACATCATTGGAAACTAGAAACACATTTTTAAACCATTATCGGCTTATCTGTCCTATCTACAAGGAAAATATTTATTTTGTAGACCTCATTAGGGATTCAACTTCCCGGGAAGAGGGGATGGACCATTTCCCTGAGGTGACACCTGGAGGCTGATGGGGTGGCTTGGTGTGGCTTGGTGGGTTGATTGCCTCTACACACATTCATTACCTTTACACCTGCGTGATATATACAACTGAGGTCATAGCAGGTCTATATATTTTCCTACTTGACTTGATATTTCACCTTTTAAAGATTTTGACATATAAGGGAGTACATATTAAATTACAAATGCAATAGTAAGACTAAACAGTTTACATGAGGGAAAAAAGTAATAATAAAAAAAAATAGCTAGAATAATAAGCAGGGTTGGCGGTTTAAACCAAATGGTTTAAACCATGGTTTAAACCAATGAAAAAAACAGTGGTCTAAACCAACTAATAAAACCATTTTTTTTTCTTCTTTTGTGTGTATCTTTATTAGTTTCATCAGTATTGTGGTTTTAACTATATGTAAGATTTTATTTATGTACAGCAGGGTTGGCGGTTTAAACCAAGGGTGTCAAACTCAAAACCTTTCGAGGGCCAATTCACACACTCATATATATATATATATATATATATATATATATATATATATATATATATATATATATATATATATATATATATATATATATATATATATATATATATATATATATATATATATATATATATATATATATATATATATATATATAGATATATATATATATATATATATATATATATATATATATATATATATATATTTGCCACTTTACTAAACAGCAGATAAATTGTTTAAAAAAAAACCTTTAGCGAGTCATCTTATCCTCCCACTCACCCTCACATCACCTTCGCTGTATGGCACTGTTCAAGCACTGGAATGGTAGACACACGCACACGTTGCATTATTTCAACACTTTTAAGACTTCCACATCTTTCAAATGTGTATTATCTTAGCTTTTTCTTGGGAGTTACAAGCCAAGACCCGTTACATAGGACCTGTTTTCGTGCCAAACTTGCGCGTCCCTCACAGCGGCCTCCCTCTCTCTAGCTGAGTTAAAACACAATTTTGGTCTTTCATATCTTGTTTCCAATCAAGCACTGTCCACTCCCTCCACATTCCACACCATCGCATCACCGACGCCCCTGTAACTAATATGTGCAGCAGTAGATTACAAGGATGCAGAGGAGTTCTCTGAATCAGAAACCGACTCCTATCAGCACATTTTAAAGATATCTGTCTTCCTTTCTTTGATGGGACACTGTGAGGGGAGAATATGATACGAACGGCTTTATTTACTCCTAAAATCACGTTAAAATGGCTTCTCAGGGTCTTTATAAGCACATAAAAATGTATTGCTGCAGCGTTTCCGCCATATTCGTCGATGCCTCCGAGGAACACGCCACAAATACTTTCAAGTTTTTGCGACTCGTAGCCTTTGCTGCGGGTCAGGAACGGATCCTAGCACACTCTGATACTTAAGTCCACTTGTAAGACACAACAACACAGCTGGGATAGCGTAAGTCCTCGTAAAGTAGCGTACAATCATGGGCACTGCTGGGCAGCGGAGGCCACTTTCTCCTTTCCCCGCACAGACCCGCAGACAAGTAACCGAACACGAACAATAAGCGTTCTGCGGTCATCAGGAACTTTAGGTCCTGAAACGGTACCAAGAGGAACGATACCCTCGTCTGATGTGTATAATGATTTTTTTCTGATGTTTTATTCACTAGATATATTATAGAATCTGGTCAACGTCTTTGACTTCCAGCACCTTATTATGAATATAAATGAAATAATATTAAAAACACCCCTGAATATACCAAAAATTATGCCAAATGCGGTAAGCCATAAAACTAAATTTCCAGAAGGGAAAGAGTGGCTCACGATTCTAGTCTTTCAGAGCTGCGAGCTGGTTTAAGAGGTGCAAGTGACTGTGTTTGTAATAGTAGTGTAGCATGGAATCGAGGTATTGGGGGCATCGTGAATGCAGTCATCACCGAAGGGCGCGGCGCTGTCCTGGAAGCTGCAATGGTAATCGTCGCCTGAATAATTGCCAGAACCACTATTCTAATGAGTTTCAGTCCTAGTGACTCTATTCTCATTAATAACTCAAAATAAGTATTACTTAGGTTCTAGCACAGTAGATATTAGATCCATGCTGTCCATGTTGCATGGTGACACTGCGTCACCATGCTTCCAGGACAGCGCCCCCCCCCTTCGGTGATGACTGCATTCACGATGCCCTATATATATATATATATATATATATATATATATATATATATATATATATATATCTCTCTCAGCGTAGAAAGTAGTCTCGTCCTTCAGTGTTCTTAATTTTTTAATATCAATTCCTCACTAACCGTTTTCCGGTTTTCTTTACAATTTGTCGTTTTTTTTATATTTTTTTTATGTTTTTGTAAGCATTCTTATTGTGTTGCAGTTTCAATTTTATATATGTTTTTTTTTATTTCTCGTTTTCTTCATCTTTTTCCGCGTTTTCTTTCGTTTTCTCATTTCTCTTTGTTTGTTGGTCCCTGTTTGTGTTCTGTTTTGTTATTTATTTATTTTCAGTTCCTTGTTATTTTTTTGGCATTTTTCTTTGTGTATTTCATCATCTAATACGTCGTTTTCTCCATTGTACTTTAACTGTTTAACATCATCGTATTTTGGTTCCATTCTCTTTTCGTTGTTTTGTTTTTTAGCAATTTTTAATATTTCATTTCATTAACTCTGGGTTGTTTCTTTCTTTTTTTTATTATTTTCTCTGTTCCATTGTCTTTTTTTCCTGTTTCCCGAATTTTTTTTTTCCCCGGCCCGGTCGATTTATTGACGTTGAAACCTTTTACTGGAGCAGTTTGTGTTCCTCCTCTCCTCGGCGTTACTTAATGAACTGTTTTAATTGCTTCTGCTTCCCTTTAAACAACAGACTTTTAATCCAGCTTTGTAGCGGTCAACCAGTTTTTGTTTGTTTTTCTTATACTGTTACCATTAGAAGCATGTTAGTGTGAGCATTGTATATCTCCTCCTGAACGTCACATAGTTAGAATGAGTTATAAACTACCTCACTTCTCTTTAAACAGTAATATCACTGAACTCCCTATTTTAATGCAGTAAAGGAAGTGACTCACGGACTAAAAAAGAAACAACAGCAGCAATGGCTATAGTAACGATGCCTTTTTTTGGCATTCTCTGTTTCTGGGAGCTGTTCGTGTTTTTAGTAAAATGTTTCTTGAAAGCTGTTTGTTATTTGAGTCGGAGCCAAAGATTTGATTAAGTGACGTTGCAGACCAGACAAACATTATCATCACCATGACCACCACCACCACCATCATCATCTTTAGCTATTACTACTACGCAACTCAACTATATCCTGCATATTATACAGTAATAGCAACGATTATGATGATGATGATGATGGTGATGGTAGCAATGGCTCCTCTTCAGCGCATCTTATTTAAATGTCTAGTTATTTTTACTCCCATTTATACAACACGCTTTTTATCCATCAGAGCCTTTAGTGTCTCGTGTGTTCGTTTGTTCTCATTACAGCACTGAGAGCCGTTTCGGCCTGCTCTGTAACATTACTTAATTAACAGCCTCATTACTCCGCCGCCCGTTGAAGCAACAAGCCTCTCACGCGTCAGAGCACCATTCAGCTTGTGTGTATCTTTTTAGTTGGTTTGTTTGTCGTTATAAGTATGTTACTGAAAGCTGTTTCCTCCTCCTCCTAAACCCTTCTCTTAATTAAACTGGCACATAAATTTTCTCCGTTCCATAAAGATTTTACCTCTCCTTCAGCAATGCTACAATACTGTTTCTTATATAACATTTTTCTGTATAATTTGGCACTGAGAAGATTTTATATTTAATTTTGCTCTTCAACGTAACTTAATAAACTAATTACTTTAAATTCCCTCTATAACATAGTGCTTTGAACTCCCCCTTTGTATTTTTCTACGGCAAAGGAGGTAAACCAAGGGTGCAAGACTAACTAGAGACTATATAAAAAATCACTCCACACGTCACTCCCCGCCCCGCCCCCTTCCTTTCCTCCACTGAAAATAGGAACAAATTAGAATGTTAAAAAGGTATTAATGTTGGTAATAGAGGCGTCTTGATTCTCCCTGCCTGATAGTGTATATACAAATATACAAATACAAATACAAATACTTTCCTTTCATGTCTCTTCTTTCACCTCCATCTTATCTTCTTTTCCTTCTCTTTACTTTACTTTTCAGTTCTTCTCAACACAATTTCATTTTCATCGTTTTTCTTTCCGCTGCTTCTCTTTAAACCGCTCCCAGTTTTCATGATTTTCCTTTTGTTTACACATATACTTACTACTTTACTTTATGTACTTGACTACACCACTTTTCTTTACACGTCTTTTTATCTTTTTATTTTTCTTTCTTTTTCTTTGCACTGTTTTTCTTTAGATTTTTTTGTTATTTTTCTTTAACCACATATTTATCTTTTTATATCTTAACATCACATTCCTTAGCAACACGCTACGCCACTTCTATCTTTCTTTCTTTACACCACTCATTTTTTTTTGATTTTTTCTTTTTTTCATTATTGATGTTATATTACTATATCTTTACACCAATTATTTTATTTTTTCATTCCTTTCTATTATTTTATTCTTTTTTCTCCTTTCACCATTTTTTTTACATCACTTTCCTTTACCCATTTTTCTTTCTTGTGAGCCCGTCACTGATAACTGTTTTTCGTGTATTTTCGTTAACACTTACTTGGCAGACTCGCGTGTTTCCCATGCTAACGACGCACCATTTATTTTTATTGTAGAATCTGTCACAGTATTGTTGCTCTCTCGTCGTTTGTGTCACTTAGTTAACAGTCTGATTAATTAATGAGTGTTTAGTTGATGTTCCCTTTCTTCTTTAACTATTTTTTCTTTACTTTCTTTTCTTTCGTTTGTTCTTTTCTCTTTTCTTCTTTCTTCTCTTATTTTTTCTTCTCAAGACCACATAGTAATTGACTTAGGTATTTTTATTTGTATTCTTTTAAACATTATTTTTCACTCCCCGTTGTTGTTTTGTGTTTGTTTTGGTGTACAGAAGTCTTCCTAAACTTTTATATATATATATATATATATATATATATATATATATATATATATATATATATATATATATATATATATATATATATATATATATATATATATATATTTTTTTTTTTATTCAACAACATTTGCGCATTACTTTTTTTTTCATTAGCCTCCACCAACCGAAAACTTTTGTTCATATGTTTATTAGTTTAATCGGTGTAGAGAAGTCTCCCAAAACTTTCTATTATATATTTTCGTCTTTTTTTTCCTTAATCTGCATTGTAAAACAGCATTAGCTCTTCTTCATAAAGCTTCGCCAACTTTATCCTTTTCCTAGAAGGCTTATATGTTTGTTTGGTGCAGAGAAGTCTTCTAAAACGTTCCTTCATATTTTTTCGTTGTTTTTATGTTCTGCATAGTAAAAACGCATCACTTTTGTGTTTCCTTTTTCCATTCACCTTCATTAACCTTCACTAGCCCCAAACTTTTATTCATGTGGATTGCTTTATTTTTTTCGAAGTATATTTTTCTGACGCTATATTTCCGACGAACAGTTAGCGCCGTTATTACTCCCATTGCGTTTTAGCAACCACGAAAAATACATCGGCGGGTTATTCTCTCCCCTTTTCTGTTGTGTAGGTGCAGGCCACTTATCTCAGAATAGGTCCACTGTCTACCCTGCCTTCCACAGTGCCTCTCTTACTTCATTCTTATGTGAACAGTTCCACCCATCATAGTAAAAGAAAGCAGCTCAAGGCCTAAACATAAATGAAAACCAGAAAGACAACTGAAAACACAAGAAGCCCATTAAGGTAACACTATGATAACACGATGGATACTAGTATTTATTTCATTTTTTCTCTTTTTTTTCTCGTGTCTGTGTCTTGGCATGTGTGTGTGTGTGTGTGTGTGTGTGTGTGTGTGTGTGTGTGTGTGTGTGTGTGTGTGTGTGTGTGTGTGTGTGTGTGTGTGTGTGTGTGTGCTAGATTTAAGTAACCTATTCATTGTTCGAATTGACTAAAAACGATAACAACTTTATTTTTTCAACATCACTTCGTAAACACTTGACCAAGGTATTAGTACTCGTTCCCTTTAAACATTGGCTCTATTCCCGTTGTTGTTTTGTTGTTGTTGTATATCTTTATTTAGTTATGTAACCTTTTTTCTTATTTTGTATATTCGTTATACTCCTTATTTCGTATCTTTATTCCCGTTTGTTTGCTTGTTTTTTGTTTGTTAGTTTGGTGTGGTGAGTTATTGATATTACGGCTCTTCCTTTGGACCTAATTCTCCCGGCAAACCTTCAACCACTTAATTGTTCCTGGCGGCACTTTACGGCCGCTCTTATCATGCAAAAAGCGTGAAACCTTTTTGTTTTTACGGTGTCGGCGCCACACAAACACCGCCAGCGAGTGTTTTACCGACTAATTGTTTCCGTCGGTTCTTTACGATCACTCTTAACTCGTTGTGGTCTATTGTGCTTAGTGTCCGGTGTTTTTTTGCTTTCATAATCTGTGAAGTTTATGGTTTCTGTTATTTTTTATGGTTTTGCTTCCCGGCGATAGAGAACCGTCAGTTGTTTATCCTCCTAATTGTTTCGGGAGATTTTACGGCAACTGTAAACTTGTAATGTCTTTTCATGATATTACTTTCCAGTGATGTGTTACCGACAAAGACATAACCCAGTAATGTTCTCTTACACGTCACAAGTCACAAAGGCAGCTAACACATGTGTTGCCAGTAAATTAACATATCATTTTTAATTAATTTATATAACACAAAGCTAAAATCTTTAAAGAAATATACTTAATTTATAATATTATGTACTTTTATATACCACATCGAAAGTTAACACGATCGATTTTACCAGCAAACATTTCACTAACTTTTTTTCAATTACTCTTATGCTGCAACTATTTCACCAGCACAAAGCTAACTGTTTTTTTCCGTATCAAGCCGAGAACTATGATGAAAACACATCTTATTTGTCCCAGAAACATATAACCAACTTATTAGCACTTAATTTCCTGTCTTTCATTATCATTTAGCATTATTTTAGCCCAGCGGCACGGAGCGCCTTGCCGTGAATCCACGTGCTCGGGTTTGATCCAAACCCGGGGCAGTCGGCGTCCAGTTCACCCAGCTGTTTATCCTCCCATCGATTTGATCGATAAATGGATACCTGGGGAAATATAGGAAAGATAAACGGTGGTAGCTCGGATGTCACACTTGTCTTGTGTTTCCGGATAAGGGGTTCATATCAGTCATAGTTTCAACGGCCAGTGAAACTAAGATGAGCACCGAGGCCACGCGCAGATCTGTGTGTGCCCCCAACTCTACCTCGATCATTAACTCGCAGCATTTACGAACGGACAGACTTAAAATTACCTTTGTTTGTGTTTGCATTAGTCTCCTGTCGCCATGAATACAATTACGGAACGGTAATTTCCCTGCGTGTCTTCTCTTTATAACCACAATCAGCGGGGAACAGTCGTGAAATATCGTGTGCAGTCCTCGGGGCGGAAATTAATGTTTTGATGCCTGTACACTCTAAGCGCCGTTATCCCTGCAACATTTTCTCTCATAGTAACATTTTCTCGACTTTACCAGTACGGACACACACTCGTAATTATGAAATGGTGATCTATAATATTTCTATTCGAGCAGGATATTAATTGTACTCCTTTAATACTCTAACCATTTTTCTCCTCAGCAGTATTTGACAAGCTTCATTTTCATATCGCACCTCATAATTCATCCTGACAACCCTGGCTTAAAATTAATCAGCTCGTGTTTCCTTTTTTTTTTTTTTCACATCAAGTATTTTGTCACAAGCTTAGCCGGACAGGGCACACACTCCACACTTTCACGTTGTACCTTCGTAACACATCCTGACATCAGAACTTTTGTTATTATTAAGTCATAAATATTCAGCGGCCAAAAATACACGAGTCGCGTCTGACTCTCCCTCTTCCTCTTAACAACCACTAGAGACGAGGGTGGCGTAAGCTGTAGCACTCTCCCTCCCCCCCCTCCTCACAACTCACGCACGACACTGTCAGTTTACAACGCCTCGGAAATTGACTTCTTTATTCTGGTGTTACGATCTTTATAGTTCTGACAGTTTGGGTGGCACGTTTGAAATCTTACTTTTCTACTTTCCCACCACTGCACATCTCACACACAAGCTTGGCCATTCACGACGCCTCGGAATTTAACTCTCTAGTCGTTGTTGGTGTTTCCTTTTAATTTGATATCTGTGACAGTTTGGGGGCAGAGTTTTCTTTATGTATTTCTTTTGTCCTCTCGCTGCTCCCTCACACTCTTAACACTTTACGAAGTCTCGGAAATTTACTTTCTTTTAGTGTTACTTTAGTGTTACTTATTAATAGCTTTGATCTTACAACAGACCTCGGAAATAACGTATTATATTCTAACGTCACAAATTAATAGTCTTTTACTTTCTACCTCTTGCAGTTCAGTCATTGCTATTATACGGACAACCACATCTCGGATATTAACTTTTTTTTATGCAGTCAGTATTTAGAGCTAGGAATCCATCGTCTTTTACAACTATGATATTAAGTACTACAATTGTTCCTTCTTTTCAGACTCTTGCAACTCTCACAACCTTCATACAGAGCATAACTCCTTTCAGATAATCTCTTTAGTGTGTTGTTATCAGTACTGACGTAGTGCAGCTGACCTGCTTGATGGGCGAGCCTCCCATAACTCACTCTGCGAGGGGGGTACCTATTTTGTCCTACTGCTTAAGGAGTGCCTCTCCCGTCTCGCTGGTCGCGGGTTTGATCCCCGGCGCTGGCAAAGCCTTTCCTTGTCTGGATTAATTTCTCGTGTGTTTCGTTACATGCCGAGGTCGTGTGGGAGTGTATAGTAAAGAGTAAATTCTGTCATTTCATTGAAACCTACAAGTATCGCCGGCTTCTCTTTTGTATGACCACGATAGTATTAAAGATGGCGGTGCATGTAGTCTTTCCTCTCCTCACATCTCTTATCAATGTCTCTCATCCTCAACAGGCACACAAACGGACACAAAAAATACCTATGAGATACATGAAGTCATTCCTCTCCTTCCGTCTCTCTCCATCATCTCTCATTCCATCTCTCTCCATTTTCATATCTCCTTCCATCTCCCTCCATCTCCATTTTTCCTTCCATCTCTCTCCATCTCCATCTCCCCTTCCATCTCTCTCACAGCCATGACTGACATACCAACAGGCATCGGAAACTAATGAGGTGTTACTATTCAAAACATCAACTTACAACTAACTTTGTCACCGTAACCACGTATAAGATGACAAGTAATAACAGCTCCCCATTCACTCCACCTCAGACAGTGGAGGACTCTCGAAGCTGCTTCTGTAGAGGGTGGAGGGCAGCGCTAATACTCACCGGCCCTGTCTGGAAGGGGACTTTCTTTACTCCATCCAGACAGAGTGGCCGCGACGTTCAGTGCTGCCCCCTAGAAAGAAACGGCTGCGAAAGACCCAGGCACTTAGTCTTTACGTATCACTGTGCATTTTTGTGCGGTACAGGAGTGAGTTGAAGGCCCAAAATAGATGTATAAAAAATAAAAATCCTCCTGGCGTTTGGAGATAACTTTTTGTTGTTGTTGTTGATATAGTGTTGCCGGTATATGTCAGCCACAAGCTATACGTTACACCTGGAGTATCTTTGAGAGTCACAAGGGAAAGGCTACTTGTAACTTTTATTTCTTTTTACCTCACTCAATTCTCTCCGTCTCCAAGTTCTACAGACAATCAGGCTTAAGAAGTTAATTTATTTTTTTGAACAAAGGAGGTGATAAGTAGAAGCGATTAGTAGAACATGGTTTACCTAACCTACATGTTTTGTCTACTTGATCTTGTAAGTGGATAAAAGTACGTGGCATATTTCTTTCTTTTTCTCTCCACCGCATGCAACGAACTCGAGACTTGCACACACCACTAGACTTGAAGTGAAGTGTTGTGTGCTGCTAGTTACTTAACTCATGTACAAGTTGCCTCTAGTTCTTCTTTAACACTTTCACAGACACAACTTTTCTTGACTTCAAACTCGTTATTTCTTTTACTATTTTTGTAAGTTTCAAGTTACGTCTAGCTCTTATTTAACTCCTACAATATTATATAGCACAATTATCTTTATGTTCTCCTCACTCAACCCTTTACACAAGCCTAACTGACCACCACATCCTGTACATTAACTTGTACATTTTCCATTTCCAGACGATCAGAGGCTTGTTCCCTCCACCAGCAATAACCACTGACAAAGGTATGTAGCACAGCCTTCTCCTCCTTCCTTACGCCTCACGCAACTCTCTCACATCCTCTGCAAACCTCAAGACCTCGGAAATCAATGTTTTGTCGTGTATTTACTGCCATAAGCTCCTTACCATTTAAGCCACAATTCCCACGTCTAGTTTCCCTTTAAATAATAATCATACTCGAGGTGATATAGTATGGACGGCGGTGCGCGCTGTCTTTCCTCTCCTTCCATCTCTTATTCCTCTCACAACTTTGACAGACAGAAAAGGCATCGGCAGTTAAAGTGACGGTCTTATTATTTAATGCCTCAAGACCCTCTACCTTGGAAAACAACTTTTTTATGAATGTATTTACTGCGCTAAGCTCATTGCTATTTCAGCCACAATATATACGTCTTGCTCACCTTTAAATAACATAATAGCAGCGGTAGAACAGCCGTTCTTAGCTTTCCAACTAAAGCAACTCTCCCACAGTCTTGGGTAACCACGACTAAACTGTGGACTAATTCTTTGGCTGGTGTTAGGAATTGCCTGACGCTGTTAGTACTTAAGCCATAAGTATTAAGGTAACTGTTTCATGGCTTTAGTAATAATAAGTGGAGTCTTAAATTTTGTTACTTTTCTCGGTTTTTTTCTCGTACATTTTTTTGTTTAATCCTCCTTCACTGTGCTATTTTTTTCTCATCAGTTACGTAATTTTATTTTTATTATTATTTCATGCCTGTCGTGATACGTTTTAAAGTCTGAAGTTTTATGTTATTTGTCAGTTGTTTCTCGCATTTTCTTCAGTGTAATCAATCCCTTTCACTTTTTTCTTCACTTATTATTTTTCATGTTTTTTCTTCTGTATAGATAGTTGTGTATTTCTCTTGGCATCCTTAGTTAATATAGCAACGTCTCAGGTTTACACAAATTCTTCAGCTGTCACGGAAGGCCGTTGATTCTTAAACCGTAAACAACATTCGCTGTATTTCTTTGCTCTAGAAAATATGCAGTGTGTCGTTACGTCATTTATCGGCTCAATGAACGATCTGGGCTTTAGTATTAACCTTCAAGAACTTTAATTATTTGCGGGAACAGTCCATAGCGTTTTTTTGTGTTATCTCGTTATCTTTCTCGGTTCATCTTTTATCTCCACCTCCCTTGAGCTGCCTCGTCCGCTGTGACAGAGATGCACAAGACTTTTTTCTTAATCACTGAAATATTAAGAAGTACAATCTTAACTTTTTTTCATCCTTTTACTCTCACTCTTAAGGCAACACAACTTTAAATTTACTCATGTAACTTTAGTGTTTTCAGTTCACACACAAAAAATCACGTGAACATTTATATTTATATTTATATTTATATTTATATTTATAAGGGGAGGCGGTGGCTGAAAAGACAGAGTAACACCACCGCGTTCAGGAGGACGAGTTCAATCCTGCCCGGTGCCAAGCTGGGATTTTTCAGCCGCCGCCGAGTGGCTTAAAACTACCCACATGCTGTCCAGAAGACCACCTATCAACCCGGACTCTAGATTCTAGGATTAAAGATGAGCTCTGGGAGGGCAGCATGAGCCAATGCAAGATGGCGCCACTATAAACACTCGCCTGCGCTAGAACAGGCTGGGCCGACCATCAGACCCACTGAAGAACCCTTGGGCCGATCATCAGGCCCCACCGGGAAAAAGCCTACCGGCGCTATAGGCCGCGACGTAAAAAAAAATATATATATATTATTTTTATTTATTTATTTTCCATTGATTACATGTATTACAAGCGTCCCCTCAACACAAGGACGTAGCCCAAAGTAATCATTCTTATTCTCCCAAAACGGACCAGCACTGTCTTCCTTTTAATGTACGTCGCATTAAGTAGCACAGTTCTTGCGCTCATAAATCGCGACTCACGCTGCTACAGGCGACCGGAGCATAAAATTAACGCTCATGTGAAGAAGTATTGGCACGCTATGAGGGGAAAAGGGGAGTGTGTAGGACGACGAGTACTGAGGACGGAAGTACAAGACATAGACGGGAAGAAGAGAGACAGGAAGAGGTGGATTGATTATGTAAAAAGGAGTGTGCATGAACCTAAGTACTGAGGACGGAAGTACAGGACATAGACGGGAAGAAGAGACAGGAAGAGATGGATTAGTTATGTAAAGAGGAGTGTGCATGAACCTAAGTAATGAGGACGGCAGTATAGGACACAGACGGAAAGAAGAGAGACAGGAAGAGATGGATTGATTATGTAAAAAGGAGTGTGCATGAACCTAAGTAATGAGGACGGAAGTACAGGACACGGACGGGAAGAAGAGAGACAGGAAGAGGTGGACTGATTATGTGAAGAGGAGTGTGCATGAACCTAAGTAAAGAGGACGGTAGTACGGTATAAAAGAAAGACAGGGAAACTCAGGGCATGACTTGGATGGATTGAACAAAAGAAGACAGAAGAGACGAAAGCATCAAGAAAACATATAGAGAAAAACCGACCAGAGTGGAGAAGGTTCTTACATAATAGCGACACCATTCAACTTGGTATATTAATGCTGAGAAAATGGTTTAACGGTATAATCTAACTCCTTAAATGTTTACCCGCTGCTTCTTTTATTTTTAGCGTAGTCTTTGCTTTCATTAACGTCCACCTATTAATTAAGAAAATACTGCGATTTTAATTTAACTAATGGTTTCCGTTATTCCTTAAAAGATATGCGTATTTACCACGAGTCTTGCCTTCACTTCACGTACAGACTCGACGAAAGGACAATGCTTTTTAGATTACCACTAATATGGACTTAATAACAGTGCTCTAATTTCCCCAAGAAACATGTACTGCCGCGTTGATAACTTGAAAAATACGATACATGTTTTTCCTTCCCGCGCATCACCTCGCTCAAATCATTCACACGCGACTGGAGCTTGGAAATTACTTCTCACAACTTAAGAAACCTTCACTACTTCACCCGGTCCAAGCGCTGGCATGTGTTTACCTGTGTTACCTGCCTTAAAGATGAAAGCCAGTTCACCTTTCGTTTTGCACCCCTCTTCTTTTCTTTTCACTTAGCTTTTAGCCTTTCTTTTGCATTCCTCTTTTCTTTTCATCTAGGTCTTAGCCTTTCGCTTTGCATCCCTGTTTTCGTTTTATTTAGCTTTTGGACTTTCGTTTTGCACCATTTCTTTTCCTTAAGCATTTCGTTTTCCGTCCCTTTTTTTTCTTTTCATTTAGCTCAGCCTTTCGTTTTGAGAATTTTGACGCTGGTTACGTAACTTTTTTTTATTTATTCTTTTTTTTTCTTCCAATGACCGTTTGGCACAGCATACAAGGAGAAACAATTAACAACAGGCACAAGCAATCTATTAGCTTTCCTTAGTCCTTTGAGGCCGTGGTCCCATGGCCTAATTACTCCCTAAATCACAGAATAAGTTTGTGTGTGTGTGTGTGTGTGTGTGTGTGTGTGTGTGTGTGTGTGTGTGTGTGTGTGTGTGTGTGTGTGTGTGTGTGTGTGTGTGTGTGTGTGTGTGTGTGTGTGTGTGTGTGTGTGTGTGTAGTTCAGTTTTGTGCCATGAAAAGTGTATCACAATAGCTCTTCCTGGTAAATTCATGACGTACATTTCCTGGAGGTTGAAGGAAACTAACAAACCTTCGTTACCTCACCGGGGTCCCAGCGCTGTCATGTGTTTACCTGTGTTACCTGGCTCAAACATCAGGACCAACTTAACAAACCTTCACTACTTCACCCGGTCCAAGCGCTTTCATGTGTTTACCTGTGTTACCTGGCTCAAACATCAGGACCAACTTAACAAACCTTCACTACTTTACCCGGTCCAAGCGTGGCACGTGTTTACCTGTGTTACCTGGCTCAAACATCAGGACCAACTTAACAAACGTTCACTAATTCATCCGATCCAAGCGCTGGCATATGTTTACCTGTGTCACCTGGCTCAAACATCAGGACCAACTTAACAAACCTTCACTACTTCACCCGGTCCAAGCGCTGGCATGTGCTTACCTGTCTTACCTGGCTCAAACATCAGGACCAACTTAACAAACCTTCACTACTTCACCCGGTCCAAGCGCTGGCATGTGTTTACCTGTGTTACCTGGCTCAAACATCAGGACCAACTTAACAAACCTTCACTACTTCACCCGGTCCAAGCGCTGGCATGTGTTTACCTGTGTTACCTGGCTCAAACATCAGGACCAACTTAAGAAACCTTCACTACTTCACCCGGTACTAGCGCTGGCATGTATTTACCTGTGTTACCTGCCTCAAAGATGAAAGCCAGTTCACCTTTCTCGTCAACGGCCACACCACGTTGAAAACACCGCTTCTCGTCCGATCAGCGAAGTTAAGCGACGTTGGGTCTGGATAGTACTTGGATGGGTGACCGCCTGGGAACACCAGATGCTGTTGGCATCCCTCTTTTTATTTACTTTCTCTTAATTTTTCACTTTGCGGTCCTGGTGACTCTTTTCTTTTCATATAGCTTTCGGCCTTTCGTTATGTTTTATATTTTTTTTTCTTTCGTTTTGCACCCCTCATCTTTTCTTTTTATTTAGTTATCAGCCTTTCTTTTGCATTCCTCTTTTCTTTTCATGTAGGTCTTAGCCTTTGGCTTTGCATCCCTGTTTTCGTTTTATTTAGCTTTTGGACTTTCGTTTTGCACCAATTTTTTTCCGTAAGCATTTCGTTTTCCGTCCCTTTTTTTTTCTTTTCATTTAGCTCAGCCTTTCGTTTTGAAAATTTTGACGCTGGCTACGTAACTTTATATATTTATTGATTAATTAATTTATTTTTACTTCACCGGGGTCCCAGCGCTGGCATGTGTTTACCTGTGTTACTTGACTCAAACATAAGGAGCAACTTAACAAACCTTCACTACTTCACCCGGTCCAAGCGCTGGCGTTTACCTGTGTTACCTGGCTCAAACATCACGACCAACTTAACAAACCTTCACTACTTCACCCGGTCCAAGCGCTGGCATGTATTTACCTGTGTTACCTGCCTCAAAGATGAAAGCCAGTTCACCTTTCTCGCCAACGGCCACACCATGTTGAAAACACCGATTCTCGTCCGATCAGCGAAGTTAAGCGACGTTGGGTCTGTATATTACTTGGATGGGTGTTCCGCCTGGGAACACCAGATGTTGTTGGCATCCCTCTTTTTATTTAGTTTCTCTTAACTTTTCACTTTGCGGTCCTGGTGACTCTTTTCTTTTCATATAGCTTTCGGCCTTTCGTTATGTGTTATATTTTTTTTCTTTCGTTTTGCACCCCTCTTCTTTTCTTTTTATTTAGTTATCAGCCTTTATTTTGCATTCCTCTTTTCTTTTCATGTAGGTCTTAGCCTTTCGCTTTGCATCCCTGTTTTCGTTTTATTTAGCTTTTGGACTTTCGTTTATCACCAATTTTTTTCCTTAAGCATTTCGTTTTCCGTCCTTTTTTTTCTTTTGATTTAGCTCAGCCTTTCGTTTTGAAAATTTTGACCCTGGTTACGTAACTTTATTTATTTACTGATTAATTTATTTATTTTTACTTCACCCGGTCGAAGCGCTGGCATGTGTTTACCTGTGTTACCTGGCTCAAACATAAGGAGCAACTTAACAAACCTTCACTACTTCACCCGGTCCAAGCGCTGGCGTTTACCTGTGTCACCTGGCTCAAACATCACGACCAACTTAACAAACCTTCACTACTTCGCCCGGTCCAAGCGCTGGCATGTGTTTACCTGTGTTACCTGGCTCAAACATCAGGACCAACTTAACAAACCTTCACTACTTCGCCCGGTCCATGCGCTGGCATGTGTTTACCTGTGTTACCTGGCTCAAACATCAGGACCAACTTAACAAACCTTCACTACTTCGCCCGGTCCATGCGCTGGCATGTGTTTACCTGTGTTACCTGGCTCAAACATCAGGACCAACTTAACAAACCTTCACTACTTCACCCGGTCCAAGCTCTGGCATGTGTTTACCTGTGTCACCTGGCTCAAAAAATCAGGACCAACTTTATAAACGTTCACTAATTCATGCGATCCAAGCGCTGGCACGTTTTTACCTGTGTTACCTGCCTCAAAGATCAAAGCCAATTCTCCTTTCTCGTCAACGGCCACAGCACGTTGAAAACACCGCTTCTCGTCCGATCAGCGAAGTTAAGCGACGTTGGGTCTGGATAGTACTTGGATGGGTGACTGCCTGGGAACACTAGATGCTGTTGGCATCCCTCTTTTTATTTAATTTCTTTAAACTTTTCACTTTGCGCTCTTGGTGACTTTTATTTTTATATGGCTTTCGGGGTTTCGTTATGTATTCTTTTTTTCTTCTTTTCCTTTTAACTTTTAGCCTTTCGTTTTGCACCCCTCTTCTTTTCTTTTCCTTTAGCTTTTAGCCTTTCTTTTGCATTCCTCTTTTCTTTTCATCTAGGTCTTAGCCTTTCACTTTGCATCCCTCTTTTCGTTCTATTTAGCTTTTGGACTTTCGTTTTGCACCATTTTTTTTCAGTAAACATTTCGTTTTCCGTCCCTTTTTTTCTTTTCATTTAGCTCAGCCCTTCATTTTGAAATTTGTGACGTTCGTTACGTAACTTTATTTATTTATTCTTTTTTTTTCTTCCAATGACCGTCTGGCACAACATACAAGGAGAAACAATTAACAACAGGCACAAGCAATCGATCAGCTTTCCTTTTGTCCTTAGAGGCCGTGGTCCCATGGCCTAATTACCCCTTAAATCACTGAATATGTTTTTGTGTGTGTGTGTGTGTGTGTGTGTAGTTCAGTTTTGTGCCATGACAAGTGTATCATAATAACTCTTCCTGGTAAATTCATGACGTACATTTCCTGGAGGTTGAAGGAAACTAATAAGCCTTCATTACTTCACTGGGGTCCCAGCGCTGGCATGTGTTTACCTGTGTTACCTGGCTCAAACATCAGGACCAACTTAACAAACCTTCACTACTTCATCCGGTCCAAGCGCTGGCATGTGTTTACCTGTCTTACATGGCTCAAACATCAGGACCAACTTAACAAACCTTCACTACTTCACCCGGTCCAAGCGCTGGCATGTGTTTATCTGTGTTACTTGGCTCAAACATCAGGACCAACTTAACAAACGAGAAATGCCGACCGAAACATCTTCTTTGTCATTCACGCGGGGACAAATGACGTAAAGACAACCCGTTCTGAGGAGCTGCTTGAGAAATACCGCCGCATGATCAAGCAGTATAAATGTAAAACGGATGCCAGTAACATCATAATCTCAGGAATCCTCCCGAGGGTCGGTTCCGAATCTAGCTTTTACAGTAAGGCCTACAGCTCAAATAACAGACTTCAGTCACTTGCTCACAAGAAAACGTCCAGTTCGCTAACTTGTGGAACAATTTTTACTACGATTCAGACTTGTTCCTTCCTGATGGCATCCACTTAAACCCTATTGGAGCAGCCCGTTTCGGGAGGCTGCTCTGTGACAAAGTGGCTCTTCGAAAGCCAAAAAACGCGGAGGCGAGAACACCAGCAGCTCCACCGTAAGGGAGTATTCAATCCGCAAAACACCCGACTCGAATCACATTAAAAATTGCTATATAAAAGTTCGCAGCCTACGTAACAAATTTGAAGACTCAGAAGTCCTCGCAGCTACAAATCATTTTCACATCATCGGAGTCACAGAATCTTGGATAGACACTTTAAATAGAGATTTTATTGCTTCTTCCGTCGCTGCTTCTTCTTCTTCCGTCGCTGTTTCTTCTTCTTCCGTCGCTGTTTCTTCTTCTTCCGTCGCTGTTTCTTCTTCTTCCGTTGCTGCTTCTTCTTCTTCCGTCGCTGTTTCTTCTTCTTCCGTCGCTGTTTCTTCTTCTTCCGTCGCTGTTTCTTCTTCTTCCGTCGCTGCTTCTTCTTTCGTCGCTGTTTCTTCTTCCGTCGCTGCTTCTTCCGTCGCTGTTTCTTCTTCTTCCGTCGCTGCTTCTTCTTCCGTCGCTGTTTCTTCTTCTTCCGTCGCTGTTTCTTCTTCTTCCGTTGCTGCTTCTTCTTCTTCCGTCGCTGTTTCTTCTTCTTCCGTCACTGCTTCTTCTTCTTCCGTCGCTGTTTCTTCTTCTTCCGTTGCTGCTTCTTCTTCTTCCGTCGCTGTTTCTTCTTCTTCCGTCGCTGTTTCTTCTTCTTCCGTCGCTGTTTCTTCTTCTTCTTCCGTCGCTGCTTCTTCTTCTTCCGTCGCTGCTTCTTCTTCTTCCGTCGCTGTTTCTTCTTCTTCCGTCGCTGTTTCTTCTTCTTCCGTCGCTGTTTCTTCTTCTTCTTCCGTCGCTGCTTCTTCTTCTTCCGTCGCTGCTTCTTCTTCCGTCGCTGCTTCTTCTTCCGTCGCTGTTTCTTCTTCTTCCGTCGCTGCTTCTTCTTCTTCCGTCGCTGCTTCTTCTTCCGTCGCTGCTTCTTCTTCTTCCGTCGCTGTTTCTTCTTCTTCCGTCGCTGTTTCTTCTTCTTCCGTCGCTGTTTCTTCTTCTTCTTCCGTCGCTGTTTCTTCTTCTTCCGTCGCTGTTTCTTCTTCTTCCGTCGCTGCTTCTTCTTCTTCCGTCGCTGTTTCTTCTTCTTCCGTCGCTGTTTCTTCTTCTTCCGTCGCTGCTTCTTCTTCTTCCGTCGCTGTTTCTTCTTCTTCCGTCGCTGCTTCTTCTTCTTCCGTCGCTGTTTCTTCTTCTTCCGTCGCTGTTTCTTCTTCTTCCGTCGCTGTTTCTTCTTCTTCCGTCGCTGTTTCTTCTTCCGTCGCTGCTTCTTCTTCTTCTTCCGTCGCTGCTTCTTCTTCTTCCGTCGCTGTTTCTTCTTCTTCCGTCGCTGTTTCTTCTTCTTCCGTCGCTGTTTCTTCTTCTTCTTCCGTCGCTGTTTCTTCTTCTTCCGTCGCTGCTTCTTCTTCTTCCGTCGCTGTTTCTTCTTCTTCCGTCGCTGTTTCTTCTTCTTCCGTCGCTGTTTCTTCTTCTTCCGTCGCTGCTTCTTCTTCTTCCGTCGCTGCTTCTTCTTCTTCCGTCGCTGTTTCTTCTTCTTCCGTCGCTGTTTCTTCTTCTTCCGTCGCTGTTTCTTCTTCTTCCGTCGCTGTTTCTTCTTCTTCCGTCGCTGCTTCTTCTTCTTCCGTCGCTGTTTCTTCTTCTTCCGTCGCTGTTTCTTCTTCTTCCGTCGCTGCTTCTTCTTCTTCCGTCGCTGTTTCTTCTTCCACTGCCAGTTTTCTTCTTCCGTCGCTGCTTCTTCTTCTTCCGTCGCTGCTTCTTCTTCTTCCGTCGCTGTTTCTTCTTCTTCCGTCGCTGCTTCTTCTTCTTCTTCCGTCGCTGTTTCTTCTTCTTCCGTCGCTGCTGCTTCTTCTTCTTCCGTCGCTGTTTCTTCTTCTTCCGTCGCTGCTTCTTCTTCTTCCGTCGCTGCTTCTTCTTCCGTCGCTGCTTCTTCTTCCGTCGCTGTTTCTTCTTCTTCCGTCGCTGTTTCTTCTTCTTCCGTCGCTGTTTCTTCTTCTTCCGTCGCTGTTTCTTCTTCTTCCGTCGCTGCTTCTTCTTCTTCCGTCGCTGCTTCTTCTTCTTCTTCCGTCGCTGCTTCTTCTTCTTCCGTCGCTGTTTCTTCTTCTTCCGTCGCTGCTTCTTCTTCTTCCGTCGCTGTTTCTTCTTCTTCCGTCGCTGTTTCTTCTTCTTCCGTCGCTGTTTCTTCTTCTTCCGTCGCTGTTTCTTCTTCTTCCGTCGCTGCTTCTTCTTCTTCTTCCGTCGTTGCTTCTTCTTCTTCCGTCGCTTCTTCTTCTTCCGTCGCTGCTTCTTCTTCTTCCGTCGCTGTTTCTTCTTCTTCCGTCGCTGTTTCTTCTTCTTCCGTCGCTGCTTCTTCTTCCGTCGCTGCTTCTTCTTCTTCCGTCGCTGCTTCTTCTTCTTCCGTCGCTGCTTCTTCTTCTTCCGTCGCTGCTTCTTCTTCTTCCGTCGCTGCTTCTTCTTCTTCCGTCGCTGCTTCTTCTTCTTCTTCTTCCGTCGCTGCTTCTTCTTCTTCCGTCGCTGCTTCTTCTTCTTCCGTCGCTGCTTCTTCTTCTTCCGTCGCTGCTTCTTCTTCTTCCGTCGCTGTTTCTTCTTCTTCCGTCGCTGTTTCTTCTTCCGTCGCTGCTTCTTCTTCTTCCGTCGCTGCTTCTTCTTCTTCTTCCGTCGCTGCTTCTTCTTCCGTCGCTGCTTCTTCTTCTTCCGTCGCTGCTTCTTCTTCTTCCGTCGCTGCTTCTTCTTCTTTCGTCGCTGTTTCTTCTTCCGTCGCTGTTTCTTCTTCTTCCGTCGCTGTTTCTTCTTCCGTCGCTGTTTCTTCTTCCGTCGCTGTTTCTTCTTCCGTCGCTGTTTCTTCTTCTATACTGCTTCTTCTTCTTCTTCTGTCGTTGCATCTTCTTCAGTCGCTGCTGTTTCTTGAGCCGTTTTTTCCTTCTCCGTCACCGTTCTTTCTTTATCTTCCGCTGTTGCTGCTTTTCGTTCATACACCACTGCCGTTTCTTTCTCCGCCGCCGCTTATTCTTCCGCTCCTGGTTCTTCTTCTTCCACAGCTAAGTCCTCTTCCTCCTCTCCATATTTTTTTCCAATGATACTTTTCATCCTTCTGCTAATGCCTCTTCTTCTGCCCTGCTCCTTCTCCTTCCGTTGCTTGATTTCCTTCTGCCGTTGCTTCTTTTTCTTCCACCGCTATGATTTCCACTCATTTCTCCGCTCTTTCTTCTTCAGCCAATTATTATTCTTATTCACCCGCCGTTGTTCCAGCTTCTTCTGTTACTGTTTCTTTGATTTCATTCTACGTGCACAATTAAGCCAGGGTCAGCATCACACCCGGACATTTATGCCATGGTCAGCATCCCACCCGGACATTTAAACAATGGTCATCATCCCACGCGGACATTTAAGCCATGGTCAGCATCCCACCCTGACATTTAAGCCATGGTCAGCATCCCACCATGACATTTAAGCCAGGGTCAGCATCCCACCCTAACATTTAAGCCAGGGTCAGCATCCCACCCTGACATTTAAGCCAGGGTCAGCATCCCACCCTAACATTTAAGCCAGGGTCAGCATCGCACCTTTACATTTAGGCCAGGGTCAGCATCCCACCCTAACAATTAAGCCAGGGTCAGCATCCCACCCTAACATTTAAGCCAGGGTCAGCATCCCACCCTTACATTTAAGCCAGGGTCAGCATCCCACCCTAACATTTAAGCCAGGGTCAGCATCCCACCCTTACATTTAAGCCAGGGTCAGCATCGCACCCTAACATTTAAGCCAGGGTCAGCATCCCACCCTAACCTTTAAGCCAGGGTCAGCATCCCACAGTAACATTTAAGCCATGGTCAGCATCCCATCCTAACATTTAAGCCATGGTCAGCATCCCACCCTAGCATTTAAGCCAGGGTCAGCATCCCATCCTGACATTTAAGCCAGGATCAGCATCCCACCCTAACATTTAAGCCAGGGTCAGCATTCCACCCTGACATTTAAGACAAGGTCAGCATTCCTCCCTAACATTTAAGCCAGGGTCAGCATCCCACCCTAACATTTAAGCCAGGGTCAGCATTCCAGCCTAACATTTAAGCCAGCGTCAGCATCAAACCCTAACATTTAAGCGAGAATCAGCAGGCCACCCTAATATTTAAGCCAGGGTCAGCATCCAACCCTAACATTTAAGCCAGGGTCAGCATCCCACCCTAACATTTAAGCCAGGGTCAGCATCCCACCCTGATATTTAAGCCAGGGTCAGCATCCCACCCTAACATTTATGCCAGGGTCAGCATCCCACCCTAACATTTAAGCCAAGGTCAGCATCCCACCCTAACATTTAAGCCAGGGTCAGCATCCCACCCTAACATTTAAGCCAGGGTCAGCATCCCACCCTAACATTTAAGCCAGGGTCAGCATCCTACTCTAACATTTAAACCAGGCTCAGCATCCCACCCTAACATTTAAGCCAGGGTCAGCATCCCACCCTGACATTTAAGCCAGGGTCATCATCCCACCCTAACATTTAAGCCTGGGTCAGCATCCCACTTTAACATTTAAGCCAGGGTCAGCATCCCACCCTGACATTTAAGCCAGTGTCAGCATCCCACCTAACATTTGCCAGGGTCAGCATCCCACCCTGACATATAAGCCAGGTCAGCATCCCTCATAACATTTAAGCCAGGGTCAGCAAATCGCCCTAACATTTAGGCCAGGGTCAGCATCACACACTTACATTTAAGCCAGGGTCAGCATCCCACCCTGACATTTAAGCCAGGGACAGCATCCCACTATGACATTTAAGCCAGGGTCAGCATCCCACCCTGACATTTAAGCCAGGGTCAGCATCCCAACCTGACATTTAAGCCAGGGTCAGCATCCCACTCTGACATTTAAGCCAGGGTCAGCATCCCACTCTGACATTTAAGCCAGGGTCAGCATCTCACACACACACACAAACTCACACACACACACACACACACACACACACACACACACACACACACACACACACACACACACACACACACACACAAACGCCTCCTCTATCTCCCCTTCCTCTCTCTGTTCCTATTAATTCCTCTCTTCCTCTACCTTCTCTTCCTCTTCTTCCTCTTTCTCATCCCTCTAATCTTCCTTCATTCGTGCTGTCGGTCGGTTAGTCGGTTGGTTGGTCAGTTGGTCGTTTGGTCATTCTATCGGTCGTTTGTTCTGTCGGTCTTTTGGTTGGTCCATCGTTTGGCCGGTCGGTCGGTTGGTCGTTCTTTCGTTCGTTCGGTAGGTCGGTCGAGCGTTCGTTCGATCGGTCGGTCGCTCGATCGGTCGGTCATTGGATCACTCGGACGGGTGTTCCATCATTCGGTCGGTTGGTCGTTCGCTCGGTTCGTCGATCGTTCGTTTGTTCGTTCGGCCGGTCGTTCGTTCGTTCGTTCGTTCGGCCGCTCGTTCGTTCGTTCGTTCGTTCGGCCGGTCGGTCGCTCGTTCGTTCGTTCGGTCGGTCGCTCATTCGTGCGTTCGTTCGGTTGGTGGTTCTTTCGTTTGGTCGCTCATACATTCGTTCGTTCGGTCGGTCGGTCTTTTGGTCGTTCGCTTGTTCGTTCGTTCGTTCGTGCGGTCGGTCGATCGCTCGTTCGTTTGTTCGTTCGTTCGTTTGTCGTTCGTTCGTTTGTCGTTCGTTCGGTCGTTCATTCGTTCGGTCGTTCATTTGTTCGTTCGGCCGGTCGTTCGTTCGGTCGCTCGTTCGTTTGTTCGTTTGGTTGGTGGTTCTTTCGTTTGGTCGCTCGTTCGTTCGATCGGTCGGTTTTTTGGTCGTTCGCTTGTTCGTTCGTTCGTTCGTGTGGTCGGTCGGTCGCTCGTTCGTTTGTTCGTTCGGTGGTTTGTCGTTCGTTCGGTCGTTCGTTCATTAGATCGTTAGCTGGCTTGCTTGCTCGCTCGCCCGCACGCACGCCCGATCACCCAATTGCTCTCTCTCTCTCTCTCTCTCTCTCTCTCTCTCTCTCTCTCTCTCTCTCTCTCTCTCTCTCTCTCTCTCTCTCTCTCTCTCTCTCTCTCTCTCTCTCTCTCTCTCTCTCTCATAACAGAAAGAAACGAAAGATAATAAGAATGTTTCCGTCCGGCTCCTCAATCCTCCCTTCCCTCACACACACACACACACACACACATACACACACACACACGCACACACGAATAACAGAAAGAAAAACAAAAGAAAACAAGCTTCTTCGTTTTCCTCTCTCCTCCTCATTCTCTTCCTTTTCCTCTTTCTCTTCCTCTTCTTCCTCCTCCTCCTTCTTCTCTTCCTCTCCCTCTTCCCTCCACTCTTCCTCTTTCACAGCTATTCCCTTTTCCACTCCTACACAGCCTTCACTCTCTTCCCGCCCTTCCTCCTCCTCCTCCTCCCTCTCCTTCTCCGCCTTCCCTTCCTCTCCCTGTTCTATCTTCTCCTTCCTTTTCCTTCACCTTCCCTTCCTCTCCCTGTCCCTGCTCCTCCCTCTTTTCCTCCACGTTCCCTTTCCCTTCCTCTTCCTCTTCCTGCGCATTCTTTTCCTTTTTTTTTATATAGTTTTATTTTATTTTTGTTATTTTTCAGTTTTCTGTTTTTGTAATTTTTTTGTTTTACTTTTATTTTTTTGTTTTGCTTTTTTGTTTTGGTGTTTATTTATTTACTTTTTTTTGTATTTTTTGTACTTTTTTTCTATTTTTTGTCTTGTTTTTTGGTGTTGTTGAATTTTTTTTTTGTTTTTTTTTGTTTTAGTGTTTTTTCTGTTTTACTTTTTTCTAGTTTTTTTGGGTTTTGTTTCGGTGTTAAGTTGAGTTTTTTTAGATTTTTTGTTTTCGTATTTATTTGGATTTTTTTTGGACAAAACGAAAAGTAAAGAAAAGCCTCGTAACTCCGCCCCACTCCGCACTCCCGCCAGCATCCACCCTCACATCTAAGCAAGGGTCAGCATCCCACCCTAACATTTAAGCCAGGGTCAGCATCCCACCCTAACATCTAAGCAAGGGTCAGCATCCCACCCTAACATTTAAGCCAGGGTCAGCATCCCACCCTAACATTTAAGCCAGGGTCAGCATCCCACCCTAACATTTAAGCCAGGGTCAGCATCCCACCCTGACATTTAAGCCAGGGTCAGCATCCCACCCTGACATTTAAGCCAGGGTCAGCATCCCACCCTGATATCTAAGCCAGGGTCAGCATCCCTCCCTAATCTTTAAGCCAGGGTCAGCATCCCTCCCTAACCTTTAAGCCAGGGTCAGCATCCCACCCTGACATTTAAGCCAGGGTCAGCATCCCACCCTGACATTTAAGCCAGGTACAGCATCCCACCCTGACATTTAAGCCAGGTCAGCATCCACCCTGACATTTAAGCCAGGGTCAGCATCCCACCCTGATATCTAAGCCAGGGTCAGCATCCCACCCTGACATTTAAGCCAGGGTCAGCATCCCACCCTGACATTTAAACCAGGGTCAGCATCCCACCCTGACATTTAAGCCAGGGTCAGCATCCCACCCTGACATTTAAGCCAGGGTCAGCATCCCACCCTAACATTTAAGCCAGGGTCAGCATCCCACCCTGACATTTAAGCCAGGGTCAGCATCCCACCCTGACATTTAAGCCAGGGTCAGCATCCCACCCTAACCTTTAAGCCAGGGTCAGCATCACACCCTAACATTTAAGCCAGGGTCAGCATCCCACTCTGACATTTAAGCCAGGGTCAGCATCCCACTCTGACATTTAAGCCAGGGTCAGCATCTCTCTCACACACACACACACACACACACACACACACACACACACACACACACACACACACACACACACACACACACACACACGCTTCCTTTATTTTCCCTTCCTCTCCCTGTTCCTTTTCCTCCCGCTCCTCCTCTATCTTCCCTTCCTCTCCCTGTTCCCTTTAATTCCTCTCTTCCTCTACGTTCTCTTCCTCTTCTTCCTCTTTCTCATCCCTCTAATCTTCCTTCATTCGTGCGGTCGGTCGGTCAGTCGGTTGGTTGGTCAATCGGTCGTTTGGTCATTCGTTCGGTCGATTGTTCGGTCGTTCGTTTGGTCGTTGTGTCTGTTGTTTGATTGGTTCGTTTGGTTGGTCGGTCGGTCGGTCGGTCGTTTGTTCGGTCGGTCGGTCGGTCATTCTGTCGGTCGGTCATTGGATCATTCGCTCGGGTGTTCGATCATTCGGTCGTTCGCTCGTTCGCTCGTTTCGTCGGTCGTTCGTTCGCTCGTCCAGTCGTTCGTTCGTTCGTTCGGTCGGTCGCTCGCTCGTTCATTCGTTCGGTTGGTGGTTCCTTCATTTGGTCGCTCGTTTGTTCGTTCGGTCGGTCGGTCGGTCTGTCTCCCGCTCTTTCGTTTGTTCGTTCGTTCGGTCGGTCGGTCGTTCGCTTGTTCGTTCGTTCGTTTGTTTGGTCGCTCGCTCGTTCGTTTATTCGTTCGTTCGTTTGTTCGTTCGTTCGTGCGTTCGTTCGTTCGTTCGTTCGGCCGGTCGGTCGGTCGGTCGTTCGTTCAGTAGATCGTTGGCTGGCTTGCTGGCTCGCTCGCCCGCCCGAACGCCCGATATTTTCTCTCTCTCTCTCTCTCTCTCTCTCTCTCTCTCTCTCTCTCTCTCTCTCTCTCTCTCTCTCTCTCTCTCTCTCTCTCTCTCTCTCTCTCTCTCTCTCTCTCTCTCTCTCTCTCTCTCTCTCTCTCTCTCTCTCTCTCTCTCTCTCTCTCTCTCTCTCTCTCTCTCTCTTTCTCTTAATTATAAATAATAATGTTTACGTCAGGCGCCTCAAACCACACATACCACACACACACACACACACACACACACACACACACACATACACACACACACACGCACACACGAATAACAGAAAGAGAAACAAAAGAAAACAAGCTTCTTCGTTTTCCTCTCTCCTCCTCATTCTCTTCCTTTTCCTCTTTCTCTTCCTCTTCTTCCTCCTCCTCCTCCTTCTCTTCCTCTCCCTCTTCCCTCCACTCTTCCTCTTTCACAGCTATTCTCTCTTCCACTCCTACACAGCCTTCACTCTCTTCCCGTTCCTCCTCCTCCTCCTCCTCCCTCTCCTTCTCCGCCTTCCCTTCCTCACCCTGTTCTATCTTCTCCTTCCTCTTCCTTCACCTTCCCTTCCTCTCCCTGTCCCTGCTCCTCCCTCTTTTCCTCCACGTTCCCTTTCCCTTCCTCTTCCTCTTCCTCCGCCTTATTTTCCTTTTTTTATATAGTTTTATTTTATTTTTGTTATTTTTCAGTTTTCTGTTTTTGTATTTTTTTGTTTTACTTTTTTCTTTTTTTTGTTATGTTTTGGTATTGTTGATTTTTTTTGTTTTCTGTTTTAGTTTTTTTTTTTTACTTTTTTCTAGTTTTTTTTGGTTTTGTTTTGGTGTTGTAGATTTTTTTTTTTTTAGATTTTTTTTTTTCGGATTTTTGTGGATTTTTTTTTTTTTAGGACAAAACGAAAAGTAAAGAAAAGCCTCGTAACTCCGCCCCGCGCCGCGCCCCCGCCTGCCCCCCTGACGTGCCGTTTCTGCTGCCGGTGCTCGTGTTGCGTCTGTCGCTGGAAAACAAACACTCACCTCCCGGGCCTCAAATCGCCCGGGCCCAGACGACGACGGTGCCCCCACCTCCTCCCTCCCTTCTTCACCTTCCCTTGCTCTCTTCCTTTTCTTCCCTCTCTTCCTCCTCCTTCCTCTCCTTTGCCTCTTCCTCCTTACCCTTCATCCCTCCCTTCACCTTCCTCTCCTCTGCCTCTTCCTCCTTACCCTTCATCCCTCCCTTCACCTTCCTCTCCTCTCCCTGTTCCTCCTTATCCCTTTATCCCTCCCTTCGCCTTCCTCTCCTCTGCCTCTTCCTCCTTATCCCTTCATCACTCCCTTCACCTTCCCTTCCTCTCCCTCTTCCTTCTCGTCCCTCTCTTTCTCCTCTTTCATTCCTCTCTCTGTTCCTCCTTACCCTTCATCACTCCCTTCACCTTCCCTTCCCCCTGTTCCTTCTCCACCCTCTCTTGCTCCACCCTCCCTTCTTCATCCTGTTCCTCCTCCTTCCTTTCTTCCACCCCCTCCCCACCCTTTCCTTCCAACCTCCTCCCTCCCTTCTCTCCATGTTCGTCCTTGGCCTCTGCTCCCCACTCCTCCTCCTGCACACTCCGCTCCGTGTACTCGAGGCCCTCGGCCCGCCAGCCTCGCTTGGCCGCCAGGGCTTCCAACTCCTGCCGCCACGCCGCCTCGCTGTTGTTGAGGGCGGCGAGGCGGTTGCGCCACTGCTGCACCATGCCGCCTTTCCTGGACTGGTAGAGGCGGTACAGGAACTCCCGGTCCTTGACGGGTTTGGGGACGTTCTTCAGGTTGAACCTGATCTTGCGAGGCCGCCGAGAAAGCTCCTCCTCCGCCTTGGCCTGTAGCCGCCGGGCCCTGCGTCCCTTACGCTTCTTCGTCTTGCCATCGCCGTTGAGCTGCTGCAGTCGTTCCCGCCGCTCGACACGTCGCTCGCTGATACGGTCCCGCCGCTCCTGCAGGCGCCTTTGCCGCTCCTGGGCAGTCATACCGCTGAGGCACTCCTCACAGTTGCTGAAGTAGACGAGGTGTTCAGCACACCTAAGCCGGGCCACCGGCTCCTCCCAGCCCAGCGGATAGGGCGGCTCCCTCTCTGTGCCCGTCAGCTGCACGTCAGTTTCTTCCTTTTTCTCTTCCCCTCCTTCCTCCCTCCTTTCCGTGTCTGTCTCAGCTAATACCTCTTCCACTTCTACGCAGCCTCCACTCTCCTTCTGTTCCCCCTCTTCCTCCTCCCTCCCTTCCTCCACCTTGCTCTTCTCTCCTTGTTCCTCCTTGGCCCTTGCCGCCACGTCCGTGTAGGTGAGGGCCACCGTCGTGGTGGTGACCCTTGAGTCGGTGTCGCAGAAAGTCTGCACCTCCAGCTGCAGCTGCTGGAGCATTGCCGTGGCCGCCGCCACGTCCTGCGGGTTTTTGTCAGGGTGGGCAGCGAGGGCGAGGCTCCGGCACTGCCTCCTTATCGCCCTCTCCGTGGCACCGCGCGCCAGCCCCAGGTGACCGTGGTAGTGTCTGGTGGTGGCCATCGAGGCGCCGTGCGTCACGGTGTGGTGCCCGAGAGTGGTGTGCTGTGCGTGCATGTGTTGGTTCTGGCCTTCCAGCGTGCTGCAGCACAGCCTCTTGGGCGATGAGTTCTGCCCGTGCTTGATGCTCGGGAATTTCTGTTTCTTGGATTGGGGTGGGCGTGGGTGGGGGATCAGGCACAGGATTTGATTTCTTGAGATGGAGTCACCCTTTTCCTTTCTCTTACCCCATAGGGTCGAGATTTACCATCACCTCGGTTTGAGATATGCCGTTTTAGGGAGCTCGGAGTTGACATTGCATGGGGCGAAGTCTAGAGCTAGTTGCACCTTTTGTAGGGAAGATCGCTACGGGAGCTGAGTGGCTGGGTGGAGAGAGGGTGATGTTAGCTACGGGAGCTGATTGGCTGGATGGAAAGAGGGTAATGTTAGCTACGGGAGCTGATTGGCTGGATGGAAGGGGGGTAATGTTAGCTACGGGAGCTGATTGGCTGGATGGAAGGAAGGTAATGTTAGCTACGGGATCTGATTGGCTGGATGGAAGGAGGGTAATGTTAGCTACGGGATCTGATTGGCTGGATGGAAGGAGGGTGATGTTATCTACGGGAAATGATTGGCTGGATGGAAGGAGGGTAATGTTAGCTACGGGATCTGATTGGCTGCATGGAAGGAGGGTGATGTTAGCTACGGGAACTGATTGGCTGGATGGAAGGAGGGTAATGTTAGCTACGGGAGCTGATTGGCTGGATGGAAGGAGGGTGATGTTAGCTACGGGAGCTGATTAACTGGATGGAAGGAGGGTGATGTTAGCTACGGGAGCTGATTGGCTGGATGGAAGGAGGGTGATGTTAGCTACGGGAGCTGATTAACTGGATGGAAGGAGGGTAATGTTAGCTACGGGAGCTGATTGGCTGGATGAAGGAAAAGAGATGTTAGCTGCGGGATCTGATTGGCTGGGTAGAATCTTGGCCTCGGTTCGCCTGTTTGAAAAGACTCTCGTTGAAGTTGCCGGGGTATTCACGGACTGTTTTGTGACCCTAGTGATGGCTGTACACGCCTTCAGCGTCATGAATGGTAAAGTCACCCGTGACAACTTGGCCAAGCTTCTCCGCGGCCTTGAAAAACAGTCGTAATGGCAGCCCGATACGTTTAACATAATGGCGCTTTGGGGTAAGAAGTGAGCATTTTCTCCATTCCGTAATTGTTTACTCCCACTATCTTAAGTATTGTGCGAAATATATGAATAATAACACTGGTATTTGTCCCGAGGTTACGGCCGTGACGTCACCGGCGGAAGAGATAATGGAAAGGGAAGGAAAAAAAGTGGAGCTGGAAGTGAAAGGAGAGAAGAAGTGGAGGGAGGAAACTGAAATGGAAGGTGAACAAGGGACGTGTAAATGCGGGGAGGAAGAGAAAGAAAGGGAGGAAAAGGAGCTGTTAGTGGAAGAAGAGAAAAAGAAAATTTTGTGAAAGTTAATAAAAAATGTGTGATTGGAGTGAGAGAAAAAAAAGAGTCGGGAAGACAGAGAAAGTGAAAGTTAAGAGATTGATAATAAGAGATGTGGACCAGGGGACGGATAAGCATAAGAAAGAACTGCAAAAATGGAGAGATACAAGCTGAAAATGGAGGAAAAGGAAAGGAGGAAGAAACTAGGAAAAGGAGACACTGTGTAAGGGGTGGTGTGTGGAGTAAGTAAAGGAGAAAAAATTAAGTAAGAAAGAAAGGGAGTAGGGAGGTGTGAGGCGAGTATAGAAGGAAGGAAGGAAGGAAGGAAATAAGAGTGAAAGGGAGTGGGGAAGGAAGTAAGGGAGAGAGAGAATAATTAAGTAATGAATAAAAAAAATAGGATTGAAAAAGGAAAGTAGCAAGAAGTGGTGATGGAGGAGCAGGGGAGGAGGGATGGAGGAAAGGGGAACACAAAGAACACAAAGAAAGAACAAACAACAGCAGACCTGCTGGTCCTTACGAGGCAGTTTGTGACAAGCTACACTAACTATCTAATCAAAGGTGGAAGATGAAGGACAGCAAAGGCGAAGGCTCCTCCCCACACCCCCATCCCTCCAGCCAAAGCTGGCAGGATAAGGAAAAAGAACCATGCAGCATGGAAAAACTGGATGGAAATTATGTAGGAAAGAGGAAAAGAACTACCATTACTGCTTCCACTAACCGGGCGATAAAAGCGGACAAGGACACCAGTATTCGAGAGACCTTAACGTTATTACGACAATGAGTAATATCTTAGTTGCTGGTTGGATTCAAAACACTTGTCTAATCTATTCTTGAAGGCCGTAACTGTTGTACTATCAACGACATCACAGGGTAGAGAGTTCCAAACATTAACAACTCGATTGAAGAAGAAGTGTTTAGCTTCGTGCGACGAGAGTCTTTTACCACTTATCTTCAAATTGTGATTTCTTCTTGTTCTATTTGATCGATCCATTGCAAAGTAATCTTCCGCATTAATATCACTGAATCCTTTAAACATTTTAAACACCCCTATTATATCGCCTCGCATTCTTCGTTTTGATAGACTGAATAAATTTACTTCTTTAAGCCTTTGTTCATATGATAAATTTATCAACCTAGGAATCATCTTTGTTACTCTTCGTTGGACCCGTTCCAACTTTTCTATGTCTTTTCTGTAGTAGGACCAACGAATTATACAGTTTTAATATTACTTTTTCCGATTTATTATTAAAGACTCGTCCGATGAAGCCAACCAATATGCTTGCAGTTTTAACTACCTCTGAACAATGCTGACCGGGCTTTAAATCGCTTGATATAGTGATTCCAAGATCCTTTTCTTTACTTACTGCAGAAAGTTGTTGGCCATTCATTACGTACCGAACGCGATTGTTATTTTTTCCGATGTGCAACACTTTACATTTGTCAACGTTAAATTTCATTTGCCATCTTTTTTTTTACGAGCCGGTCACTGATAACTTTTTATATATATCTCTCGTCGACATTTGTTTGCTCGTGTGTTTCCCGTGCTAACGACGCACTATTAGTTTTTATTGTAGAAGCTGTCACGGAGTTGTTGTCTCGTCGTTTGTGCCACTTATGAACTTTACATTTCTGCCCGAAATCGTGCCAAGTCTATTCTCCGACTAACCAAATATTCTTTCATTAATAGAAAATGCCAAAACCTTGCTTTCTCTAACTCTTCCCATGACTTCTGGCATCTAGCCAAAAACATCTCCTCCAACTTAACTTCTTCATCTTTCCCTCCACTCCTCAGTTCTGACGGCAACACTGCCGTCTCATCTATCTCTAAGGCTGAACTCTTCTCTCAAACTTTTTCTAAAAACTCCACTCTGGACGATTCTGGGCATATTCCTCCTACTCATCCCCCCTCTGACTCCTTTATGCCTGTTATAAAGATTCTTCAAAATGATGTTTTCTATGCCCTCTCTGGCCTCAATCCTCAGAAGGCTTATGGACCTGATGGAGTGCCTCCTATTGTCCTTAAAAACTGTGCCTCCGTGCTGTCACCCTTCCTGGTCAAACTCTTTCGCCTCTGCCTGTCAACAGCTACCTTTCCTTCTTGCTGGAAGTATGCCTTCATACAGCCTGTGCCTAGAAGGTGACCGCTCAATCCCTCAAACTACCGTCCTATAGCTTTACTTTCTTGTCTATCTAAAGCTTTTGAATCAATCCTTAACCGGAAGATTCAAAGCACCTTTCCACTTCTGACCTTCTATCTGATCGCCAGTATGGGTTCCGCAAGGGCGTTCTACTGGTGATCTCCTATCTTAACTGACTCTTGGTCATCCTCTCTTAGCCGTTTCGGTGAAACTTTTGCTATTGCGCTGGACATATCAAAAGCTTTTGATAGGGTCTGGCACAAATCTTTGCTTTCCAAACTACCCTCCTACGGTTTCTATCCTTCTCTCTGTACCTTTATCTCCAGTTTCCTTTCTGACCGTTCTATTTCTGCCGTGGTAGACGGTCACTGTTCTTCCCCTAAATCTATTAACAGTGGTGTCCGACAGGGTTCTGTCCTATCTCCTTTCTTTTTCTGTTGTTCATTGATGATCTTCTTTCCAAAACGAACTATCCTATCCATTCCTACGCCGATGATTCCACTCTGCATTACTCAACTTCTTTTAATAGAAGACCCACCCTACAGGAACTTAACGACTCAAGGCTGGAGGCTGCAGAACGCTTAGCCTCAGACCTTACTATTATTTCCGATTGGGGCAAGAAGAACCTGGTGTCCTTCAACGCCTCAAAAACGCAGTTTCTCCACCTATCCACTCGACACAATCTTCCAAACAACTATCCCCTATTCTTTGACAACACCCAGCTATCACCTTCCTCAACACTAAACATCCTCGGTCTATCCTTAACTCAAAATCTCAACTGGAAACTTCATATCTCATCTCCTACTAAATCAGCTTCCTCGAGGCTGGGCGTTCTGTACCGTCTCCGCCAGTTCTTCTCCCCTACACAGTTGCTGTCCATATACAGGGGCCTTGTCCGCCCTCGTATGGAGTATGCATCTCATGTGTGGGGGGGCTCCACTCACACAGCTCTTCTGGACAGAATGGAGGCTAAGGCTCTTCGTCTCATCAGCTCTCCTCCTCATACTGATAGTCTTCTACCTCTTAAATTCCGCCGCAATGTTGCCTCTCTTTCTATCTTATATCGATATTTCCACGCTGACTGCTCTTCTGAAATTGCTAACTGCATGCCTCCCCCCCTCCCGCGGCCCCGCTGCACTCGCCTTTCTACTCATGCTCATCCCTATACTGTCCAAACCCCTTATGCAAGAGTTAACCAGCATCTTCGCTCTTTCATCCCTCACGCTGGTAAACTCTGGAACAATCTTCCTTCATCTGTATTTCCTCCTGCCTACGACTTGAACTCTTTCAAGAGGAGGGTATCAGGACACCTCTCCTCCCGTATTTGATCTTGCTTTCGGCCACCTCTTATGTTTCTTTTTTAGGAGCAGCGAGTAGCGGGCTTTTTTTTTATTATTGTTTTCTTTTTTGTGTGTGCCCTTGAGCTGCCTCCTTTGTTGTAAAAAAAATAAAATTGGTTACCTGTCTAACTTACTAACTAGTATTTGATTGCTGTTTTGCTCTTTGTAATTTATTATCTGCAATTTTTTTTTTTTATCTTCTTCCTTCTTTTCTTTCTTGTTTCGGTTCTTCTTTATTCTTTTCTTACTTATTAATTGACTAAGGTATTATCACCTTTCCTTTTCAGACACAATCTTTATTCCCCGCTGTTGGTGTGTGTTTGTTTCTCTTCGTGTACAAAAGTCGTCCCAAACTTTATATTATATTCTTTCGTCTTTTTTTTTTTTAATTCAATAGTAAAAGTGTATTGCTTTGATGATCTTTCGTAAACCTCCACCAACTTCAAATTTTTATTCCGAAGATTCATGGATTTCCTTGTTTGTTTGTTGGTTCGGTGAAATTTTCCAAGGCGTTCCATTATATATTTCTGTCTTTTTTTTTTTTGCAAGTAAAAAACGTATCACTTTTATGCTTTTTTTTTTATATACCTTCATCAGCTTCAAACTTTTTCTCATAGAGCTCATAGGTTTGTTTGTTTGTTCAGTGTAGTGAGGTCTTACAAAACGTTCCATTATATTCTTGGTCTTTTTATCTGTATGCTACAAAGGGAAACGCTCATCGCTTTTTATATGCTGTGTCTCGGAAACTTTCACCAACTCACTTTTCTTTTTCTGGCGCTATTTTCCAAACAAACACTTAGCGCCGTAATTACTTCCATTACTTTTCAACAACCCCCACCCCCCCCCAAAAAAAAATAATAATAATATTCGCGCGCTGCCCCCACACACACACACACACTGTGTAGATGCAGGCCACCGGTCTCAAAATAGGTCGGCTGTCTGCCTTGACTTCTAAGATTCCTCTCCTACTTTGGTTGTTAATTTGCTGCCAGTTCCACCCGTGATAGTATATGGTAAGTCAAGGGTAGTCAAGGGTAAAAAATAAATGAAAACAAAAAAGTCCACTGAAAACTAAAAGCCCACGTAAAAAAAATGCCCACTGAGTACAATGAAAGCCCCGTGAAACTAAAAAAGCCCACTGAAAACAAAAATGTCCACTGAAAACAAAAAAGCCCACTGAACACAAAAAAGCCCACTGAAAACAAAAAAGCCCACTGAACACAAAAAAGCCCACTGAACACAAAAAAGAAAAAAGCCCACTGAAAACAAAAAAGCACACTGAACACAAAAAAGGCCACTGAAAACAAAAAAGCCCACTGAAAACAAAAAAGCACACTGAACACAAAAAAGCCCACTGAAAACAAAAAAGCCCACTGAAAACAAAAAAGCCCACTGAACACAAAAAAGCCCACTGAACACAAAAAAGCCCACTGAAAACAAAAAAGCCCACTGAAAACAAAAAAGTCCACTGAACACAAAAAAGCCCACTGAAAAAAAAGCCCACTGAAAACAAAAAAGCCCACTGAAAACAAAAAAGTCCACTGAACACAAAAAAGCCCACTGAACACAAAAAAGCCTACTGAAAACAAAAAAGCCCACTGAACACAAAAAAGCCCACTGAAAACAAAAAAGCCCACTGAACACAAAAAAGCCCACTGGAAACAAAAAAGCCCACTGGAAACAAAAAAGCCCACTGAAAACAAAAAAGCCCACTGAAAACAAAAAAGTCCACTGAAAACAAAAAAGCCCCCTGAAAACAAAAAAAGTCCACTGAAAACAAAAAAAAGTCCACTGAAAACAAAAAAAGCCCACTGAACACAAAAAAGCCCACTGAAAACAAAAAAGCTCACTGAAAACAAAAAAGTTCACTGTAAACAAAACAAAAAAGTCCACTGAAAACAAAAGGCCCACTGAAAACAAAAGGCCCACTGAAAACAAAAGGCCCACTGAAAACAAAAAAGTCCACTGGAGACAAAAAAGCCCACTGGAAACAAAAAAGCCCACTGAAAACAAAAAAGCCCACTGAAAACAAAAAAGTCCACTGAAAACAAAAAAGTCCACTGAACACAAAAAAGTCCACTGAAAACAAAAAAAGCCCACTGAAAACAAAAAAAGTCCACTGAACACAAAAAAGCCCACTGAACACAAAAAAGTCCACTGAACACAAAAAAGCCCACTGAAGAGAAAAAAGCCCACTGAACACAAAAAAGTCCACTGAAAACAAAAAAGCCCACTGAACACAAAAAAGTCCACTGAACATAAAAAAAGCCCACTGAACACAAAAAAGTCCACTGAACATAAAAAAGCCCAGTGAACACAAAAAAAACACTGAAAACAAAAAAGCCCACCGAACACAAAGAAGCCCACTGAAAAAAAAAGTCCACTGAACACAAAAAAAGCCCACTGAAAACAAGAAAGCCCAATGATAACAAAAAAGCCCACTAAAAAAAGACTACTGAAAACAAAAAAGCCCACTGAAAACAAAAAAGCCCACTGAAAACAAAAAAGCCCACTGAAAACAAAAAAGCCCACTGAAAACAAAAAAGCCCACTGAAAAAAAAGCCCACTGAAAACATATAAAGCCCACTGAAAACATAAAAAGCCCACTGAAAACAAAAAAGCCCAATGAAAACAAAAAAGACCACTGAAAACAAAAAAGCCCACTGAAAAAAAGCCCACTGAAAACGGAAAAAGCCCACTGAAAAAAAAAGCCCACTGAACAAAAAAAAAAAAAAAAAAGGCTGAAAAAAAAGGCCTTGAAAAAAGAGCCCTCTATGTTAACACTATAATAACCCGGCGTACATTTTTTTCCTTTCTTTTTTTCTTTCCTCTGTGTTTTGCTTGAGTGTGTGTGTGTGTGTGTGTGTGTGTGTGTGTGTGTGTGTGTGTGGTGCAGACGCAGAAGCAAATCACCTTGTGTTACGCCCACTCTCATAACCTTTTAAAAGCGTATTGTACTGAATTAGCCTTGCTCTTTTAATGTTTTCTCTAATATATACGTTTGTCTTTTTATTTACTCAATCACTTTTTTTTACTCATCACTTCATAAATAATTGTCTTAGGTATTATCACACGTGTTCCCTTTAAACATCATCTAAATTCCCGGTTTGATTTTTTTATTTTATGTTTATTTGTTTTCTTTATTTTATTCGTGTCTTTTTTTTCAGCATCACTTCATTAATAATTGACTAAGGAATTATCGCACGTTCGCTTAAAACATTATCTTTATTTGCCGTTTTCTTTATTGTTTTTAGTTGTGTCATTATTTAGTTCTGTATAATTTTTTATTGCATATTCATTTACTTTTTATTTAGGGTCTTTATTTACCCCTTGTTTGATTGTTTGTTGTTTATTGTTTCTTTGCCGTGCAGAAGTATTGTGTTTTTTACGGATGTTACCTTCGGACCTAATTTCCCCGGCAAACCTTTAACCACTGGCGGCACTTTACGGCCACTCTTAACGTGCAAAAAGCATAAAGTCTGTTTGTGTTCACGGTGTCGGTGCCACACAAACACCGCCAGCGAGTGTTTTACCGACTAATTGTTTCCGTCGGTTCTTTATGATCACTCTTAACTCGCTGTGAAGTCTATTGTGTTTAGTGCCTGGCAGTTCTTCCTGCTGTCTCTTAATCTGTGGAGTTTATTGTTTCTACTGTTGTTTTGTGGTGTTGCTTCCCAGCGGTACAGAACCGCCAACGTTTTATCCACCTGTGACTGGCAGGTTTTTACGGCCACTCAACCTGTAATGTTTATTTATTTTTTATATTTTTTTATAATGTTACTTTCCCATTATATTTTACCAACAAACATAAAATACGCCACTGTTATTATGCACCACAAACATGGCGTTTCTAATTAATTTACAAAACACAAAGATAAAACCTTGTCCTATAAAAAAAAAAGAACAGTAATAAAAAGTCTTGTTATATGCCACAGCGAAAGTTAACACAGTCGATTTTACCAGGCAACATTTCCTTAACGTTTTTTAGTCTGCTCGCCTATACCACAACTATTTTACCGGCAAGCACCTCACCTTATTTTGATATCAAGTTACCCTTCATAATCCACAGTTATGAGAAACACATCCTTTTTAGGTGAGAAACATATAATTGACTTATTAATATTAAATTTCCTGTCTTATTATCATTAAATATTATTAGCTTGGCAGCACGGAACACCTTTCCATGAATTCACGTACACGGGTTCGATCCCAACCCACGGCAGTTGTCGCCTAATTCGCTCCGCTGGTTATCCTCCCTCACGAACTGTTCGATGAATGGGCATCTGGGGAAACCTGCGAAGATGAACCGTGGTAACCCGGATGTCACTTATTCTGTGTTCCTGGGTAAGAGTTTTTTACCAACCCCAGATTCAAGGGTTAATGAAACGGAGATGAGCAGTGAGGTCACGCGCAGCTCAGCGTCTGCCTCCAACTGCACCAATAAAATACAACGTTTACGAACGGACAGACTATTCAGATTTCCTTTTCTGTGTTGGCATTAATCTTCCGGCGCCATGAATACAATTACAAGACAGTATTTTCCCTGCGTGTACTTCCCTTTTCAACCATTACCAGCGGGAACAGAGTCGTGACACACGCAGTCCTCGGGGTGGAAATTAATGTTTTGACGCCTAATACTTAAAGCGCCGTTATCTCTGCAACATTTTCTCTTTTATTAACATTTCCTCGACTTCACCAGCAGGAACACACACTCGTTATTATGAAATGGTAATCTATACTTTTTTTCTAGGCGAGCAGAATATTAATTTTACTCTTTTAATACTGTAACCATTTTTCCTCTCAGTAGTACATTTGACAAGCTTCATTTTCACACTGTACTTCATTATTCTTCCTGACAACACCGACTTAAAGTTAATCAGCTCGTGTTTCCTTATTTTTATTCATATTAAGTGTTTTACAAGCTTAGCCGGACAGGCACACAATCTTCTCCTTCACATCGTACTTTAGTAACTCATCCTGACATCGGGACTCTTGTTGTCATTTAGTCAGTCAGTGTTTCCTCATTAATATTCCGCGGCCATTAATAATACATCGGCCGCGTCTGGCTCTCCGCCTCCTCTAACAACCACAGGAGGCGAGGTGGCACAGGTAGCTCACTCCCTCTCCTCCTCCTCACGCACTCACAACCCTGGCAGCTCGACGCCTCGGAAATTGACTCTCCTCTATTCTGTTGTTACGAATTTAAAGCTATAACAGTTAGGGCGCCACACCTTTTTTACTTTCTTTTGCCTCCCAACTGATTCACAAGCTTGGCAGTTCACAAGGCCTCGAAACTGATCCTTCTTTTTCTGGTGTCACTAATTTAATGGCTATGACAGATTGGTAAAGTAAGGTGGGTGCATATGCTATAGCTGCGTGGCTGCCGTGCTCATCTCCGATCCGTTGGCCCTTTGAGCCTGTGGTAGGGAACAAACAGTTACCGGGGCACGGGCCAGTGTGAAATCCAGGATTGCCATAGTTTACCTTCCCAGGTTTCCCAGGTACCCATTTATCGACCAACCCGAAAGGCAGGATGGACTGCCGGGCCGGGATTCGAACCCGGGCCCGTGGAATGGGAGCCAGGCACGCTTACCACTAGACCACGGAGGTGCAGATGCTGCTGGTACTTACCGGCCCATCTGTCTGGCAAGGGACTTTACTTCATCCAGACAGAGTGGCCGAGACGTTCTGTGCTTCCCTCTTGTATCCGCGGTGCCGCCGGTGTACGCGGCGCCGCGGAAGGGTTAAAGGTCAGTCGGAAGAGACGTCGGGGTAAGTCCCAGAGCCCCCAGACCAAACGACGTAAGAGAAAAGAAGGACAAAACCGGAGCAGGTGGGACTCTACTTGAAACACTGTGCATGATGCAGGCGAAGCTTCCCACTCTCTATGCGGGCAGTGTTGAGGACTACTGGGGCGTTCAAGAGGCAGTTCAGGAATTCGTCCTCGAGACATCGACGTCAGACATGCATAAACTCAACCAGCTGTACACCAACTGCGCCGGGAGGTACGGCCACTCGCAGCGCATTGCATGGCGCTGTCGTCGGAACAGGGCCTCGCTTCGGCCTTGAAGATCTTGGACGAACGATTCGGCGATGAGAGAGTTTATATGCATCATGCGAGGAGATTGATTAGAGGACCAACGATTTCTGAGAACGATTATATGGCCCTATCACATATGTGTTCCATTCTGACGTCATACATCTACTTTGCGGAAAACATTGGTCAGCTTTCGGATATCGACAATACACCCACTATCAGAGACATTCTCCTTCGGCTGGATAGGGCGATGCAGACCCGTTGGAATTCTCGATGGACAGGGAAGAGGGGCAGCCGGCCCCAACGGATTACGGACGTTTTACACTTCATGAAGAAGGAGACTAAGAGAGTTGAAAACAACCTCCTTTTGACGGAAAGACACGGCGCCGAGTTACGGAAACTAAGTGGGGGAGAGACTGACAACGGCAAGGAGGCCGCCGACAAGCAAGGGAAAGCCTCCGGGGCAAGACGGGAAGCCAAAGTGCCAGTCTTTGTAACACAAGGTAGTACCCGGGGGAGGATGGAAGGAGGCAGGTTCGGCAACGACGGATGTCGCTTATGTGGTGACCTTCATGCACTCTCCTCGTGTACGATATTCCGGCTGATACCTGTCGAGCACCGTAAGAGGGTTGTGAGGGCGCAGGGTAAGTGCTTTCTGTGCCTTCGAGACTCTCATCTGGTGAGGGATTGCAGAGCACAGCTTTGTGAGATAGAGAACTGTAAGGCCGACATTCCAAGTGGCTTCACGAAACCGCGGCGGGAGCTAGACCGCGAAGGGAGGTGCGACACCAGGGCAACGCGTGTCGGTTGAGGTCTCCGCAGGGCAAGCGGGAATTGACTAGACCAGGGGGGCTACGTCGCTCACACCACGGCACCGACGACAGGAAACGTGTTACCTATAGTGCCGGTGGTATTGACTGCTGGGGTGACGGCAACGGGGGTGGAGACTTGTGCACTGCTGGACTCGGGTAGTACCCGCTCATTCTGTGTGAGACGTATTGTTGACAGATTGGGAGTACGAGAGGAAGAGAAACGATTGTGCTTTCCACTCTTCTACAACAAAGTCCAAACAGCCCCTAGTGTCGAACTTGTGGTCACCGGTTTTGTTCGGGAGGAGGCCAACACCGGTCAGACTGACTGGGGTCCTCGTTGTAGACTCGTTTCCCGACGGCTTGACGGAGGCCAAGGCGGACCCTGCCATGGCTGCTCTCTGGGAACATCTTAAGGACTTGGCATCCATGCATAAACGTGCGAGCACCTCTCCGTGGAGTTGTTGATCGGTCAGGACGCCCCCCTGGCCTTGACTCCACTGGAAGTCCGCAGAGGGCGGGACGGGGAACCCTTTGCGGTCAGGACAAAGTTGGGCTGGGCGATAAATGGTCCGCTGCAACGGAGCCGACAGTCCTCAACAAGCTTTAACGCTTTCGTGGAAGAAACGACGAAGATCCCGGATCCGTATTCTGAAAGGGCCCTGCGGCAGTTTTGGGAAGTGGACGATCGAGAGGATCCGGAGCAACGGGGGAGGTCGGTGGAGGACCAGCTCGTTGTCGAACTGTGGGAAAAGGAGGGAGCGAAGACCATGGGCCATTACCAGTTCCCGATACCCTTCAGGGACAAGGAACCTGCATTACCAGATAACTCCGCCATGGCTTTACGGCGTCTGGCTGGGCTACGAGCTGAACTGCGGCGTAACGAACACCTCAGGAAACGATACGTGGAAGAAATGGAAAGTCTCATGGCGAAGGATACGCTGAAGAAGTCATGGACCAGAAGGGCCTCTGGGGAGAACGTGGTATCTCCCGCACCACCGGTGCTCAGCCCAACTAAACCGAGAAGACGCGCATTGTCTTCGACTGCGCGGCGGTGTGCAAGGAGTTGCGCTCAACATACGAGTCATGCAAGGGCCCGACATGATGAATGATCTTCAGGGCATCTTACTCCGTTTAGGGAGGGCCGGCTAGCCTTATCCGCAGATATTGAGGCCATGTTTCATCAGGTATTGGTGACACCGCAGGACCGAGATGTCCTAAGGTTCCTGTGGTGGCCGCGTGGGGACGTCGACAGGCCGCCTGTCCAGTACCGCATGACTCGCCACCTGTTCGGCGGGGTGTGGAGCCCGCGTGTGCCGCCTTTGCGCTTCGGAAGACCCTGCAGGGAGGAGGTGTAACGTCGCGCAAGGTAGGGCGGTGCTTCTACGTTGATGATCTCTTGCTGTCCGTCAAGTCCGAAGTTGAGGCAACGAAGATGCGTCGGGACTTGCAGAGGACTTGCGGCGAGGGGATTCCGCCAAACGAAATGGATGTCCAGCTCTGCCAGGGTAATGGTCACGATCCCTCAGGTTGAAAGAATTGCCCGTGTTAAGGGTATTGATCTTGCTAGGGATGAGTTGCCGGTGGACAGGGCTCTTGGGGTCCTGTGGGACTTGGAGGATGACAGCTTGCGCATCGCGGTGTCTCCGCCCAACAAACCTCACACGAAAAGAGGCGTTCTCAGCGCCATGAGCTCCAGTGTTTGACCCGTTTGGCTTCCTGGCTCCCTTTACCATACGGGCGAAGATGATATTCAGGACGAAGTACGTCGAAAAGGGATGGGATGTACGACTCACAAAGGCGACAGAGACAGGTGGATCCTTTGGTTGGCGGAGCTCCGGGAGCCTGGAGGATTTTCGCATCGCCCGTTCCTTCTACCCCCGCTTCGGCCGACTCTGGATGCCTAACTCCACCACTTTTGTGATGCCTCGACCAAAGCATACGCTGTCGTGTCATACGTGCGTCTCCAGGACGACGTCGGATTCGTGCATTGCAATTTTATTGCAGCACGTGCGCGATGGCCCTATCAAAACGACCTCCATACCAAGATTGGAGCTCTGCGCAGCCGTCCTGGCAGTTAGCTCTGACGCGAAGCTCGAGGGAAATCTTTCTCCCAATTAAGCTCCACCTTCTGGACGGACAGTATGATTGTCCTCAATACATTGCCAGCCCCTCTCGGCGTTTCCACACGCTGTGGCGAACCGCATCGGACTATCCACCGCCTGTCTTCCCCTCCACAATGGCGTCACGTGAGATCCGAAAACCCGGCTGACGACGCTACGAGGACTGCCTGCGCAAGTGCTGTTAACGGTGGACGGTGGAGACATGGCCCCTTTCTACGCGCCCTTGGACTCCTGGCCTCTACTTCCGGTGATCCCGCGGTAGACCTCGACAATGACCCGGAGGTGAGGCGGGACGTTACCACCCTCACAATGGAGGCGCAGACGCCAACTACGATTGACCAGCTTCTGTCCCGTTATTCGTCCTGGTACGCCTTACAACGGGCTGTAGCCTGGCTCCGCCGGTTTGCTGTCTGGATCAGGAGGTCGCCCAGCGGCAGGCTCCCCCTTGCAGTGACCGAGCTCCAGCCGGCGGACAGCCATCCTCAAATATGTGCAAGGGCCCACTTCAGGACGACATCGCGGCTCTCCGACGGTAGCAGACTCACCAAGAGGAACACACTCTATAGAGTTGGAACCAACTCTCGACACCCAGGGCCTTCTTCGCGTGGGGGGTCGGCGTTTGGGTTGCGCCTCGGATACCTACTCCCACGATGCCCCTATTCTCCTCCTAAGACTCACCATGTGGCGGCCTGATTGTCCAGGACGTCCACATCTTCTTAACGCAGCACTCGGGAGAGAACATACCTGGCATGCTTACGTGGCCAGTACTGGGTAAGTCTGCAGGCCGCCCCGATCGACCGGCTCCTGCGTAACTGTTTCGTTTGTCGCCGGGTGAACAGCAGGCCGCTGGTGCAACGCCAGAACGGCGAGTTGCCGGTGGAACGGATCCGCTGCTGGCAACCACCTTCACCCTACTCACCGGGGTCGACTGTTTCGGCCCGTTCGGTGTCACTTATGCCGGCGATCGGTGAAAGCAGCGTTTCGGCTGCGTCTTCACCTGCCTCAGCTCATACGGCGCATTTGAGGGTCCTGGATTCTCTCGATGCTGCCGCTTTCCCCTCAACGCCCTCATGCGCGCTTCCATCGCCCGGCGCGGCCCCCGCAAAACTGTTCTCCAAAACGCATGGGGACCAACTTCCAGAGGGCTGCCAAGAAGGATCTCCATGCCGCGGCCCGGGGCTGGCGGAGACGACGCCGGTGGAGAAACCTTACATCCGGAGGAGGCCATCGGTGGGTCTTCCTGCCGCCTGCCGCCTCGCACATACTGGGCGGCGTGTGGAACGACAGATCTGTTCTGTCGCAGATCCTGTCCTCCATCATTGGCACCCAGCGTCGGCGACGACCAGCTGCGCGTTGTTTGTGAGGTCGAGGGGCTACTCTCAATAGCCGCCCCCACAGCCTCCCCAGGTGCTGCTTCTGAGCCTGCAGCGCTTACTCCTGACCATCTTCTGCGTGTCAGGGGCTGGTTTCCACTTACCCCAGGAAGAAGCGTTCCTTGGTGACACTTTCCGCCGCCGTTGGACACATGCCGAGGCCCTGGCTGATCGGTTCCTGGAGTCCGCCTGGCGGGCAGATATCTCCCCCACACCTCCGCATGCGTCAACATGGTTGCTCCGCCCGCAACCTGCGCGTCAGCGACCTCGTCCTCCCTCACCGAACCCCTCCTGCCGCGTAACCATTGGCGTCTTGGCAGGGTTCTTCCAGGTCTTCCCGGGTTCCGATGGTTTGGTTCGGAGGTCCGCCTTCACACCAGTTCAGGGACTCTCGTTCGCCCGTCGTCAAACTCTGTCTACTCGAGGTGATGTCGCTTCCTCTCGCGCTCGCCTTCGGCCGCTTCTTTCTGACGCCAGATGGCTGCTGGTTGCCTTTTTTGGTTGTTTACGCCGCCGCGCGCAATCAGGGAGCGTAGCCGCGGTGCCGCCGGTGTACGCGGCGCCGCGGAAGGTTAAAAGGTCAGTGGTGTATGTTTACGCGTCGACCCGCGCTTATCAGGACCGTCTTCGCCCATATATTGGACCTACTAGGGTCAAAGGGTAATGCCTACTAGGGTCAAGGTGTAATGCAATGCCTCCCCTAGGGTTAATGTAGCAGAGGTAACGGTAGGGGTTACAGGGGTTAATGTGGTGGAGGCGTATGCCATGTACTCGAGGCTTAGTGTCAATGAGGGAACCGTCATCCCGATAGCCCAGGCTGAACGGAGGACAAGGTAGTAGCAGGCTGGCGTTCATACCGTTAACACGGCGTTGATGGAACTGGAAGAAGTAATCTGACTAACCCCGCATTGTGTACGTATCTCTTTCTGTTATCGTCTAACGTCTAAGTATCTCCTGATTCCACAATATTGTAGCTACGTTTCCTTAACGTCTAAGGTTATTCTGCCTCCCACAAGTGTACAAAGTACATTCATGTTAATGACGAGTGGTACAGGCTGTCCTACAGAATATAAGGATAAAGTTTACATTCATGTTCATATATGTCGGACTGTAAGGATTTGCCATCCGGAAAATGTAGAGATGGGTGTAGTGTACCTCACATTGTAATGTTTCATGATATCGGCTTGCAGGCTTGACTTCGCTGTACAATAAACCGTGACGTGAGTTCGACACAGCTTGGTTTCAGTCATCCTTGGCACTCACTCAACAAGCGCTGGTCTGCGCTTACACCTCTACAGAGAGAAACGGATGGGAAAGACCCCCAGGCACTTAGTGTTTGCGTATCACTAAACATTTTTTTTTTACGGTATAGGACGCAGCTCAAGGGAAAGAAAGAAAAAACTTAGCTCACGGAGATTGACTTTTTTCGTCTTGTTGATGTTTTGTTGCCCTTTATATTTGAGCCACAAGCTATAAGTTATGTATAAATTTACCTAAGTTTATGATGGAGGTATGAACCATTGTAACTTTTCTTTCTTTTTTACCTCACTGCAATTGCTTTATCTCAAATTTTGCACACACTCAGACTTTTGACATTGACTTTTTTTATAGCAAACGAAGTGGAAAGCAGAAGCAAAAAACTAGAACATGATTTATAAAGTTAGAGATTACGTGAACTCTCACAGCCTTGGCGGAACACGAGTAGCTTTGGGGTGTTAGTCTTGGGCTGGTGTTACCAACGGCCTGACGCTTTTATTGCTTAAGCCATAAGTAGTAAGCTCCTTATTTTATGGCTTTATTAATAAGTAGTGGAGTCTTAATTGTTACTGTGTGAGTTGTTACTTTTCTCTTTTTTTTCTCGTACATTTTTTGTGTGTTTAATCCTCTTTCACTGTGTTTTTTTCTGTCTTATTGCTTACGTAGTTCCATTAGTAACCTTTTTTCATGTCTGCAGGAATAAGTTTCAGGGTCTCAAGTTTTGCTACTTCTCAGTTGTTTTTCTCGCTTTTGTTCAGTGTCTAATCCTCCTTCTCTTCTTTTTTCATTTTTTCCATATAATTATATATACCCACCAAATGACCTATTTCTCTACCTTTCTCCCTACCTACTCTTCTACCTACCTGCCTACCTACTTATCAGCCTACCTATCTATGCATCTCTCTCACTCCGTCTGTTCGCAATAGTGTTTGTCCCTGCAATGGACTCTTAATATTTAAAGTTATTGTAGTTATTTCTTAGCAAACAACCGCTTTATCCCGCCCAGCCTCCTCCCGCCCAGCTGGCCCGGCTGTCTGGCGCTTATAATGGCTCCTGATTTACGTCTGATCGGAGGGGTGTGTCAGGGAGGAGGAGGAGGAGGAGGAGGGGCGGAAGGGAGAGAACGAGGAGGAGGAAGAGGAGGAGGAGGAGGAGGAGGAGGAGGAGGAGAGT